>NC_048224.1:94067402-94138475 GCF_002007445.2 Ailuropoda melanoleuca
TCAGGGGATGTACTGTATGGTGATTAACATAATATAATAAAATAAAATTAATTATAAAAAAAAAAGAATGATTGGGTAAACCAGGAAATTAAAAATCAGGTTAAGCAATTTTTGGAANGAACATTCTCAAGAATAGATCATGCTCTGGGACACAAAACAGGTCTCAGCCAATACCAAAAGATTGAAATTATCCCCTGCATATTCTCAGACCACAACGCTCTGAAATTGGAACTCAACCACAAGGAAAAACCTGGAAGAAACTCAAACACTTGGAGGCTAAGAACCATCCTGCTCAAGAATGACTCGATAAACCAGGAAATCAAAAAACAAATTAAACAATTTATGGAGACCAACGAGAATGAATACACAACGGTCCAAAACCTATGGGACACTGCAAAGGCAGTCCTAAGGGGAAAATACAGAGCCATCCAAGCCTCACTCAAAAGAAACAAAATATCTAAAATGCAGTTTTTATATTCTCACCTCAAGAAGCTGGAGCTGGAACAGAAGAACAGGCCTTAACCCATGCATTAGAAGGCAGTTGATCAAGATTAGAGCAGAGATCAATGAATTAGAAACCAGGAGCACAGTAGAGCAGATCAACAAAACTAGAAGCTGGTGTTTTGAAAGAATAAATAAGATCGATAAGCCACTAGCCAGACGTATCCAAAAGAATAAAGGACCCAAATTAATAAAAATATGAATGAAAGGGGAGTGATCACAACCAACAATAATGAAATAGGAAGGATCAGTAGAAACTTTTATCAACATCTTTATGCCAATAAATTAAACAACCTGGAAGAGATGGAGGCCTTTCTGGAAACCTATAAACTACAAAGACTGAAAGAGGAGGAAATTGATTATTTAAATAGACCAATTAATTATGAAGAGATTGAAGCAGTGATTAAAAACTTCCCCAAAAACAAGAGTCCAGGGCCTGATGGATTCCCTGGGGAATTCTACCAAACATTCAAAGAAGAAACAAGCCCTATTCTCCTGAAGCTGTTTCAAAAAATAGAAACAGAAGGAAAGTACCAAACTCATTCTATGAGGCCAGTATTACCTTGATCCCCAAACCAGGCAAAGACCCCATCAAAAAGGAGAATTACAGACCGATATCCCTGATGAATATGGATGCCAAAATTCTCAACGAGATCCTAGCTAACAGGATCCAACAGTACATTAAAAGGATTAACCATAATGACCAAGTAGAATTCATCTCTGGGATGCAAAGTTGGTTCAACATTCACAAATCAATCAGCGTGATAGATCATATCAACAAGAAAAGAGTCAAGAACCATATGATCCTCTCAATTGATGCAGAAAAAGCATTTGACAAAATACAGCATCCTTTCCTGATTAAAACCCTTCAGAGTGTAGGGATAGAGGGTACATTCCTCAATTTCATAAAAACCATCTATGAAAAGCCTACAGCAAATATCATTCTCAATGGGGAAAAGCTGAAAGGCTTTCCCTTAAGATCAGGAACACGACAAGGATGCCCACTCTCACCATGATTATTCAACATAGTACTAGAAGTCCTTGCAACAGCAATCAGACAACACAAAGGGATAAAAGGTATCCAAATTGGCAAAGAAGAAGTCAAACTGTCTCTCTTCGCAGATGACATGATACTCTAGATGGAAAACCCAAAGACTCCACCCCCAAACTACTAGAACTTATAGAGCAATTCAGTAATGTGGTGGGATACCAAATCAATGCTCAGAAATCAGTTGCATTTCTATACACGAACAATGAAACTGAAGAAAGAGAAATTAGGGAATCCATTCCATTTACAATAGCACCAAAAATACGTTATCTCAGAATTAACTTAACCAGAGACGTAAAGGATCTGTATTCTAGAAACTACAAATCACTCTTGAAAGACATTGAGGAAGACACAAAAAGATGGAAAAATATTCCGTGCTCATGGATCAGAAGAATTAACAAAGTTAAAATGCCCATGCTACCCAGAGCAATCTACACTTTCAACGCCATCCCAATCAAAATACCAATGACATTTTTCAAAGAATTGGAACAAGCAGCCCTTAAATTTGTGTGGAACCAGAAAAGGCCCCAAATCACCAAGGAATTGTTGAAAATGAAAAACAAAGCTGGGGCATCATGTTGTCAGATTTCAAGCTATACTATAAAGCTGTGATCACAAAAACTGCATGGTACTGGCACAAAAACAGACACATAGACCAATGGAACAGGATAGAGAACCCAGAAATGGACCTTCAGCTCCTTGGGCAGCTAATCTTTGACAAAGCAGGAAAAAACATCCATTGGAAAAAATACAGTCTCCTCAATAAATGGTGCTGGGAAAATTGGACAGCTACATGCAAAAGAATGAAACTTGACCACTCTCTCACACCATACACAAAAATAAACTCCAAATGGATGAAAGACCTCAATGTGAGACAGGAATCCATCAAAATCATAGAGAACATAGGCTGCAACCTCTTTGACATTGACCACAGCAACATTTTTCATGACACATCTCCAAATGCAAGAGAAACAAAAGGAAAAAATGAACTTTTGGGACTTCATCAAGATAAAAAGCTTCTGCACAGCCAAGGAAACAGTCAAAAAAGGAAACAGTCAAAAAAACTTGAGGCAGCCCACGGAATGGGAGAAGGTATTTGCAAATGACACTACAGATAAAAGACTGGTATCCAAGATCTACAAAGAACTTCTCAAGCTCAACACATGAGAAACAAATAATCAAATCAAAAAATGGGCAGAAGATATGAACAGACACTTTTCCAGTGAAGACATGCAAATGGGTAACAGACACATGAAAAGTGTTCAAAATCATTAGCCATCAAGGAAATTCAAATCAAAATCACCTTGTGTTACCACCTTCCACCAGTTCGAATGGCCAAAATTGACAAGGCAAGAAACAACAAATGTTGGAGAGGATGTGGAGAAAGGGATCCCTCTTACACTGTTGGTGGGAATGCAAGTTGGTATAGCCACTTTGGAAATTAGAGTGGTGGTCCCTTAAAAAGTTAAAACTTGAGCTACCCTATGATCCAGCAATTGCACTACTGGGTATTTAGCCCAAAGAGACAGACGTAGTGAAGAGAAGGGCCATATGCACCCCAATGTTCACAGCAGCATTGTCCACAATAGCTAAATTGTGGAAGGAGCCTAGATGTAGATGACTGGATTAAGAAGATGTGGTCCATATATACAATGGAATATTAGCCATCAGAAAGAACGATTACACAACATTTGCAACAACATGGACGGGTGTGGAGGAGATTATGCTAAGTCAAATAAGTCAAGCAGAGAAAGACAATTATCATATGGTTTAACTCATTTATGGAACATAAGAAATAGCAGAAAGATTGGTAGGAGAAGGAAGGGAAGAATGAAGGGGGGGTAAACAGAAGGGGGAATGAACCATGAGAGACTATGGACTCTGGGAAACAAACTGAGGACTTCAGAGGGGAGGAGGGTGGGGGATTGGGATAGGCCGGTGATGGGTATTAAGGAGGGTACATATTGCATGGTGCCACTGGGTGTTATATGCAAATAATGAATCATGGAACACTACATCAAAAACTAAGGATATACTGTATGGTGACTAACAATAAAAAATTATTTAAAAAATAAATAAAACCTTAAAAAATAAAATAAAAATATAAAAATAAAAATAAGAATAAAAAATATGTAAAAACAAAAAAATATGATTTAGTAATATAGCAATAATGTAATTCCTTCCAGTTATGTTTCTGTGTGTATGAATTCAATTGGGAATTCACAGAAGTATGTATTAAATGCCTCCTTCTGGTTAAGCACAAGATTAGACTCTGAGGAGATATTACTGAAAAAGACAGAAAAAAAAATCAGACCTGTTCCTATGCTAATGGACCCAAATGGAAGAGCTGGGAAGACAGAAATGAAACCAACAAATATAAGTTAAATATTGAAATAAGAAAGTGAGGTTCTTGGAGGCAGAATGGCAGAATTTTTTTTTTAAGAGAAGGGGCCGTCAAGGAAAACCTCACGGAGAAGACAACTTTTTAATGATTACTGAATAGTGAATAGCTGATACCAAAAAGGCAGGCAGAGACCCATTCCAAGCAGCAAGTACAAAAAGTACAGGCTCCAACCTGTATGAAGAAAGCCATAATCTTGCTAGAATCTTGGGCCAATATCTACCAGCTATTATACCCAAATATTTTTAAAAATGATCCCGAAGAACATTTAAGCAATTAACAAAGTTGAAAGACATTAAAGACGCCTTGTCCTAGCACTCCTGAGCTTGGAACCTAATCCTAATAAAAGTGATACACTGAATTATTGTACTCTTTCATTTTTTGGTTAATTATGAAAGTACATTCTTTATAACCTCCTCAACTACTGCCATTTTATATGCTGTGGGACTGCCCCTTGACCTCTATGTGCCACAGTGTTCCACAACCACTTGTCTCAAAACAATGTGATTATGTTAATCAAAAAGCTGCCAGGCACCAGAGTCACTTAAAACTTGCTACCCAAAGGCCTTCCATTTGTCTTGTTTAGAGGAGAAAAAAAAAAGTAGAATGTACTTAGTCTCTTTCTCTCTATATATATAGTTTTAGCATGATCCCTGGTGCCTACAAGTACAGCAAAACTCTGATACACTTATAAATACTCCCCATAGCATTCCCAGGTCCAATATCATATTTCCTTTCCAGTTTACAAAATCCTGTATCTTTACTTGAATCTTTCAAGGGGCACATTCATTATTACATTTTGGTGACTTTGGATTTTATTACATTTTTTAAAATACATATGAATTTGTTACCTATTTTTTGGTAAAATCTTTGGAATTCAGTCATAACAAAACATAGATATAGTCCTCTAATAGAATTTGGGCAAATAGAAAGATAATTAAAATAGGTAATTATACTAAGGTGTGATAATAAGCATTGTGATTAAAGGAAATACTGAATGAGATAAAAGCAAAAAAAAAAAAAAGGTAGAATGAACTTAGTCTCAGGGCCAGAAAGGTATTCCAGAGGAAACACTGTTTAAGGGAGAGACTTAGAAGATAAATAAGAGTTGCTCAGAGAAAGTGAGAAATGTGGAGAAGGACAGATAGTGGGGGAATACAATGAGAGACTCATTTTTGGACAAAATCAAAAGCCTAAAAGGAAGACAAGGCAGGTCATTTTGGTGAGCAAAAATAGTTCAATATATCTGAGGTTTAGAGTTTATGAGCATTGAATGTATGATTGAGAGAAGTCAAGAGATGAGGTTGGAGAAAAAGGCAAAGACCCATGATATAAGGCCCAGCAAGGCAGGATGCTTTATTCGTAGGACAATGGGAATCCAATGAAAGAATTAAAGCAGTGTAGACATGATTTAAGAGATGATCCTTCCACAGCGTGCAAAATGAATAAGCCACTTAACAGTCTGTTGTACTAGTTCAGCCAAGAGATGATCTGATCATTGCCTTTACTAGAAGGATGACTAGGGAGGAATTTGTTAGATGCTTAGGAAATAGAAATGTCAGTACTTGGTATCTGAATAGTATCAGTAAGGGCAGAAAGAGAAGTAACTGATGATTTCTATGTTATTAGCATTTTGAAAATAGGTTTAAAGGTGGAGTCATTTATTGTGATGAAAAAACCTCAGTTGAGAAGTAAATATAATGTAGTCAGCTTTGACTATATACACTGATACACCAAGCAGAAATGACCAGTAATCAAGAAGCTATACATTTCCACCATTTCTTTAGCACTTTTTGAAATGTATTATGCTACTGAAAATGTTAATGTACTCTCTTCAGTAATATTTCTGCAATGTTGATCCATAGCATACAAAGGCCTAAAGATTGTTTCAGAACTGCTTTTAGAAGATAAAGTGAAATACTGAAAGAGCCAAGGAAAATCTTGAGATACTAATAAGTGAGTTAGACAGTGAATTACCTGAAAGAACCCTGAATTATGGCACTATGTGACTGTTTTAATGGCAATTATATTCATGTGTTTTTTTGTGTGGCACAACTCAAAGCCACCCATGTGTTCTTCTGGAAATCTGCTATAACGGGAATGACACATTATATGTTTTTGATGTTTGTGACAATTCTGGTACACATCTGCATTTTCATAGCTAGTAAAGTAGAAAGATAATGAAAGGAAAATTTGGAGAAGGACAGGGTAGAAATAAAAGGACAGATAAAGGAATGTTCTCTTTTGTGAGGGAACTTCTGCACCTGTATTTCTCAATCTTGGCTATACATGGAATCACCTTTGGAAGCTTTAAAACATACCACCCAATAAGTACAAAATCAATAGCTGTGGGTTTAGGTGATAGGCATGGTACTGTTTAAAAAGTTTGATTAGTTAACCTGAGACCTACCCTTTATTGAGAGTAGCTAGTTTATAACCTCTGTTGAAAGGAAAAGATTCACATATTGATATATATTTTTTATTTTACAAATATAACTTCCAAGGGTGAAATGTAATATGAATAGTTATACTTAAAAATAATAGTTCAATATATCACATCAATAAGAAAAAGGATAAAAACCATATGATGATTTCAATAGACACAGAAAAAGCATTTGACAAAGTATAACCTCCATTCATGATAAAAATCCTCAACAAAACAGGTTTTGGGGGAATATACTTCAACAATAATAAAGGCCTTAAATGAAAAACCCACAGCTAATATCATACTCAATGGGGAAAAACTGAGAGCTTTTCCCCTAAGGTCAGGAATAAGACAGGGATGTCCACTTGCACCGCTTTTATTCGACACAGTACTGGAAGTCCTAGCCACGGCAATCAGACAACAGGAAGAAATAAAAGGCATCTAAATTAATAAGGAAGAAGTAAAAGTTTCACTATTTGCAGGTGACATGATACTATATTTAGAAAAGCCTAAAGATGCTACCAAAAAACTACTAGAACTGATAAACGAACTCAGTAAAGTCACAGGATACAAAATCGATACAGAAATCTGTTGCATTTCTATACATAATGAAGCAGTAGAAAGAGAAATTAAGACAACAATCCTATCTACAACTGTACCAAAACCAATAAAATACCTAGAAATAAACTTAAAGAGATGAAAGACCTGTACTGTAAAAACCAGAAAATATTGAGGAAAAAAATTGAAGATGGATAACACAAAGAAACAGAAAGGTATTTCATGCTCATGAATTGGAAGAACAAATACTGTTAAAATGTCCATACTACCCAAAGCAATCTACATGTTTAATGCAATCCCTATCAAAATACCAACAGCATTTTTCACAGAACTGGGACAAATAATCCTAATATTTTTATAGAACCACAAAAGACCCTGATTAGCCAAAGCAATCTTGAAAAAGAAAAACAAAACTGGAGGTGTCACTATTCCAGACATCAAGTTACATTACAAAGCTGTAGTAATCTAAACAGTATGGTACTGGCACAAAAATAGATACATAGATCAATAGAACAGAACAGAAAACCCTGAAATAAACCCACAATTATATGCTTGCTCAATTATTCTTCAACAAAGGAGGCAAGGATATGTGATGGGAAAAAGACAATATCTTCAAAAAATGTTGTTGGGAAAATTGCTGGACAGCTAAATGCAAAAGAATGAAAAATGGACCACTTTCTTACACCAGACATAAATATAAACCCAAAATGGATTAAGGATCTAAATGTGCGACCTGAAATCACAGATATCCTAGAAGAGAGCACAGGCAGTAATTTCTTTGAGATCAGCTGTAGCATCGTATTTCTACATCTGTCTCCTGAGGCAAGAGAAACAAAAGCAAAAATAAACTACTGGCACTACATCAAAATAAAAAGCTCTGTACAGCAAAGGAAATAATCAGCAACACTAGAAAATAACCTACTGAATGGGATATATTTGCAAATCATGTATTTGATAAAGGATTACTTTCCAAAATATATGAAAAACTGACTTAACTCAACACCCAAAAAACACATAATCCAATTTAAAAATGGGCAGAAGACATGAACAGACACTTCTCCAAAAAAGACATACAGATAGACAACAGATACATGAAAAGATGGTCAACATCACTCATCATTGGGGAAATGCAAATCAAAACCACAATGAGATATCACCTTACACTGCTCAGAATGGCTAAAATCAAAAACACAAGAAACAACAAGTGTTGGTGAGAATGTGGAGAAAAAGGAACCCTTTTGCACTATTGGTGAGAATGCGAACTGGTGAAGCCACCGTGGAAAACAGTATGGAGGCTCCTCAAAAAGTTAAAAATAGAACTGCCATATGATTCACTAATTGTACTACTGGATATTTATTCAAAGAACACAAAAACACTAATTCAAAGGGTACATGCAACTCTATGTTCATCAGAGCATTATTTATAATAGCCAAGACATGGAAGCATCCCAGGGACCCACTGACAGATAAATGGATAAAGAAGATGTGATATGTATATATAATGGAATATAATTCAGCCATAAAAATGAACAAAATCTTGCTATTTGCAACAACATTGATGGATCTAGAGAGTATAATGCTAAGTGAAACAAGTCAGAGAAAGACAAATACCATATGATTTCACTCATATGTGGAATTTAAGAAACAAAACAAATGAACAAAGAAAAAAAAAAAGAGAGAGGAACAAACCAAGAAACAGTCTCTTAACTACAGAAAGGAAACCAATGGTTACCAGATGATGAGGTGGTGGTGGGGGGAATGGGTGAAATGTGATGGGATTAAAGAGTACACTTACAACGAACTCTGAGTAATGTACAGAATTGTTGGGTAAAAATAGTAATAGTTTATTGTCTTCCTAAAGACCAAGGGTTTTCTTTGGGGATCACAATTTCAGAAAACTCAACAGTAATAAGTCATCTGCTTTGCCTGTAACACTCATTTCTTGAAAAATATTTGTCTTTTAATAAAACCTGTTAAAAGAGTTAGTTTTCTTCCTTGAAGTGATGCTATAGGCCACTGAATTGTAATATGCAGTTTTATCAGAATAATGTTGGGTATTTTTTTTTCCAAGTTTTTATTTAAATTGCAGTTAGTTAACTGGATAATACAGTGTAATATTAGTTTCAGGAGTAGAATTTAGTGATTTGGTTTAGTATTATTAAAAAATAGATTTTTCATAGCAGTAAGATAAAGAGCAAAGATGTTTAACATACAAAAATAAATCCTAATCAGAATATTTTGAAAAACACTCTTTTTAATCAACTAGTTATTAGATAACCAACTATAACAAAAATATCTACTGTATTTAGAAAAGAGCCAGGCCCAGTCCCCACAATGTCTAGCTTACTTTCTTTTTTCTTCCCAGGTAGAGCCAATCAGTGACCATTATTTTCTTGGTGTTCCAGACCAAACCAGAGATACACTAAAGCAGAAAGAATGGGTAAAAGTAAAGCAGAACATTGTTGAGTTTCTCTCTTTCTGGACCTTAGTTTCCTTATCTTTAAAATAAAGAATCCCTTCAACCACATTTTATTAAGCTAAGTAAGCCATGAGTTGCTAAAATAATGTAATATTTCCCTCTGATCTTCTAGTCAAAGATCCCTTAAATAAATCTCACACTTCAACATCTAAATGGATGCTGTAATTTCATTAAAATTAATCAGAAAAATACAAAATTTAAGTTTCTAATATGAATTTATGTCCTAGTTTTAGCAAACTATCATACTTAAAAAAAAGTCAGCATTTAGGAAAATGTAAGTATCAGCCTTGCGTTATGTATCTTACACTCAGCCCCATGAACCTTCTCCATGACCTGTCATGATTTCTATCTGCTATGCCGAAGTCTACTTCTGGTTAACTCAATGCCTGTGCATTCAGTGATTCTGATCCAAGAGCATTATGAATTACTTCATGAAATTTAAAATTCATGTAGGTTGTCTAAAATCTATGTTAGGGAGCTTCAAATGCAGTGTAGCAGCAAAGAAAGGAGAGTTTCCCAGGGGTATTCAAACAGATTAAAGAAATTTCAAGAATTTGTGGTCTTTCCTGGAAAGAAAAGGTAATCGTAGAACAATTCTTCCCTACAGGATTGTGGGAATTCACAGTGCCTGGATAGACAAAATCTGATTCGTATGTGCCTCCCTGGAGGAGACTAATTGAAAAGCAAAGGAGAGTGCTGAGAACACTGGGCCTCCTTTGAAGTTTCTTGGCTGAAAACAGCTGGATTCTTACTGCAACTCAAGGCTCTCACCTAGGGAGTAAATGTTTAAATTTTGAAGAAAAACAGGCACCTGTGGTAGTCACGTACTTCACGGACTCCTTGCCTCCTCGTCCTTATCACACGCGGCTCCATATATTATCCTGACCATTAAAGTTACACCCTCCTTGCTTTGCGCTTGCGCCTGCCATGTTGCTAAGACCCTAATAAAGGTGGAGACAAAGCTTAGCTCAGGGCCTTTTGCCACTAGAGCGTCTGGTCCCCAGGCCTCTCCTTTCTCCTACTAAGGTGTCTGGAGTAATCTTTTTATTCGCCGACTCCGGGTTTGCTCGCCAAACCCGACACAGGATGGCATATTAGTGTTGAATAACGACTCTCTACTCACAACTCAATTAGGAAATATAATAGACTAGATTTACTAGAGGGGGAAAAAAAAGTAGACTTGAGAATTTGATTGTGTGTATTTGTGTGTGTGTGTCTGGTGGTGGAGGTGGCTGCAAATGTGTGGTTGGTGTAAAGAAACAGAAAGAAAGCAAGAGAGTTTCTAACAGTGACTTTTCCTATCCCTAGCTTTGCCCACCTCATCAGTTTAGAGTAGGAAAATACAAATCCCCAAATCAGGAGGGATAAACAAACAGTATGAATCCAGGAAGACATCAGAGCAGATAATGAAAGGGGAAAACTAGCTAGCTAGACCCTAAGCTAATTATACTCCAGAAACCAAAGGACTACACAATGGAAAGTCATCTTTTCAGGGGGAAGGAAAAAAAAAGTGCTCACAATCATTGTAACCTCTCAAAGTTTTGCTTGGCTCATGGACACTCCTATAAGTGTGTAGAGAGGAGGGAGTGGGACAAATAGGGTGTGGTTAAGCCTAAGCTGGAAATGGCATTCTTCTTCTGTAGGCACTAAATAACATGGCCAACTCACTCAAAGTTTTCTACAGACATGGTATAAGATTGGCCCTAGGCTTTCACCCATCCTACTACATACTCATGTGTCTAGGTTTAAAATTGGCCCAACAAAAGAGGAGCTTAGAAGAAAATAATAAATTGCTAGTAGTGCATGGACTGAAAAAAAAAAGCTGATTAGTGTATTGTACAGGTTATTAATTAAATGGGGCAAACTGATTAAGAATTTTTAAAAATCCTAAGAAGATACCCTAATAAGACATCTCTGAATATTACCTCAGATGTAGTAAGCTAGAAAGAATGTTGCTCTCATCCTTACAATAAAGAGAAAGATGGACAAATTGAAAATTAATGATTTTTCTTCCTAAGCTACCAGAGAACTGAGGTTTCAGGCAAACCACGTAACTCGACAACTTGGGAGAGATAGGTACCTTCAGGGAGAGGCAGAGCACACACATTCGCTTATCCAGGACACATACGGCCATGTGCCATATAAGCCAGTTAAAAGACACAGTTGAAAAATTTTAATGAACTGCTGAAGCCATGTGTGAATTAGTGTGAGAACCTGAAGCTACGGGGGGTGCCCATATAGGGGGATTCACTCCCACTTTACACATGTTTCCTCAATTAACCCCATCAGCATTGACAGGGAATAGTAAAAGCAATCCTGAGAACACTTTTATGGTGATGCTGGCTGGGGCAGGGAATCAGTGGATATTGCTGAAATTCTGCACAGACCAGCCCTTTCCTTTCTTTCCCAAAACAAAATGTTTAATCTGTAAGGCAAAAGGAATGGGGAAAAGAAACAAAAACAAGAACTAACCCTGAAAGAAAGCAGTAATACATGCCGGGTCCAGAGCTATAGTTTTAGAAGGGGCAGGAAAACGTTCTCAGCTTATACCCTCAAGATCCAAGGACATAGTACCTGCTGAGACTGAGGCTTAATCAGAACTGGAGAGAATGCCCCATTCCCCTGCCCCTCTTACCACATTAACGAGCATCAAGTAGAAATGACAGTGGAATAAAGATGAGGAAGCAGCAGACAGAATTTCTCCAGGTTACAGTATAAAGACTCAAAGCCAAGGGGTGAGGAGACATTGAACAAATAATCTTCGGTACTGAGGGCATGCTCATCAAATGAATGTATCATAGGTATATTGTATTGGAGAATCCATGACAACCAAAAATAATCATAAAGGTAAAAATGAGTTTAATTGGCGTCACAGTTTGATATGGCCATCCAAAAATTTTATACAATTCTAAGCTGCTTTAGTAGGAAAAGGGCCCCTAGGATACCAAATTGTTACATTTTAAATATACTCCACACTGGTTAGACCACAGTTTGATTATTGTTGTACACCTGAAGGGCAATGTAGAGGGCAACACCAAGCAGACAAACAATCAAAAGAATATAGCCTAATGTGACAGCACTAGAAAACATTCAAAATGTAATTGTTAAAAAAGATCAAGGCATGTTTAAACTTGAGAAAGAAAAGCCTATGGAATATATACTAGGTATTCAAAAACATTTAAAGGATTTTCAAATGGAAAAATCACATTTTGTATATGGGATTGATAGAAATAATTAGAATCAATGTGAATTAATCATTGAGACATATTCTTTCAATCACAGGAGAAATAACTTCTCATTCATCAAAGTAGCCTAAAGTTAAATATACTGCTTCTGAGATACATCATTAAAGGTAATCATGTATATATTAAATAATCAATACTGGAAAATACTTTAATTGATAATTAGGTCAAATTATATTTAATACCCATTGATTATATTATTGTATCAAAGGTGAAGCATGCACCAGGTTTTCAACTCAGATTTTATATTGATACCTTTTGAGAAAGAAAGCTTATGATCATATTTAGGCTAAAAATTTTACACAATATTAAATGCTCTAAATCTTCTAAAATAAGTTATTTGGCAGGAGACAGTACTTTTTATTTCAATGGAAAACAAAGCTAAGGAGAGAGTCAATGTAAACAATTCAGAAAAGAAAATCTTTTTCAAAATCATGAGGAGATTTTTATTTATTTATTGAATGCCCTAAAAACACTGAAGCTGCTTTGTATTATGTATTGCTTACACTTTAAGAATGCACTCTTCTAAAGGAAAGCAACCTCAATAAATTCCATGAATCATCTTTCAGACAGGAAACACTGGGATTTGCCAATATCAGTGAAGGTGACCCTCTTATAAAAGTTTTCTTTCCTTTTGTCCCCATCTTCCACCAGGTTCTTAGATAAATTTGAAAATAGCATTGGCACTTAAAAATATATCTTAATTTATATTTAAATAGTAAGAACTCTATAATTTAAAAGAAAATCTTGAAATTGCTTTGTAGCTTGTGTTTATAGGGAAGATTTCACAAAACAAAAGACAGAGAACTAAAAATGGCTTTTGGGTTTGCATCTTACAAAAAAAGGAATTTGCTGCCAGGAATAACAGAATGTGAAACAAGACTTGCAATTCATCAATACATTTTTTTTTTAACCTGGAGCAGAGTTGGTCGAGCAGATGTGGAGGGATTTGTGTTCAGGAAGGGAAAAGTATTCTGGATCCACACAAAAGGGAAATTTTTTTCAGTGTAGGATCTTGTGGGATGTCTATGGTGGAGAGGCAACTCCTATAAACGTGGCTTATTCTCTTGAGTCAAAAGAGCACAAAGACATCCATCTATGTTTCCCCATGAGATTGTCTGGCATTAAATTTAAGAGTAAATACTATGGAAAACAATGTAGCAAGTATATTTTTTCCAATAAAATAAGATTAATTATTAAAGATTAGCTCAGGTCTTAACTCTATATTAAAATAAAATCTAGAGGTTAAGACGGCGGACGAGTAGGGGAACCCTTTTTCAGCCGGTCCCCTGAGTTGAGCTAGATAGGTACCAGACCAGCAGGAACATCCACGGAATCAGCCTGAGATGCAGGAAGATACATCTGGATCTCTACAAACATCTCCAGCACTGAGTATCGAGGTACGAAGCGGGGAGCCGTGAAACCGCGCACAGATATCGGAAGATAAACAGAAGGGGGAGGGAGCCGCCTTGTCTGGGCGCCGGGAAGCGGTTGCCACCTGCACGGGGGAGCAGACGGACTGCGGACCCGCACCCTGGAAACAGCAGACTGAGTCCGTGAGCCGGGAGCGTGCTCCACCAAACATCTCAAGGAGCTCCGGAGCTCCGGTGTGCTCACTGGATCCAGGCTGAGACTGGGAGCTCCGGGAGTGTGCGCAGGGCGGCTGGCAGCCCACCTGCATGGGGGAGCAGGCGGACTACTGGTCAGCACCCGCGAGACACCAGACTGAGACGGGGAGCTCTGGGAGCCCACACAGGGCGGCTGGTGACTGGCAGCTGGCAGGGTTGGAAACACAAAGGACAGAGACGCGGCCACCCCTGGAAGTGAGGGCTGGGACGCCGGGTGTGGGGCGCACAGTCTGGGATGCTGCAGGGTTGAGTAGCACCAACAGAAACAGAGTTAAAGTGGCCAGAACACCAGTGGAGAAAAANAGGGTTGGAAACACAAAGGACAGAGACGCGGCCAGCCCTGGAAGTGAGGGCTGGGACGCCGGGTGTGGGGCGCACAGCCTGGGATGCTGCAGGGTTGAGTAGCACCAACAGAAACAGAGTTAAAGTGGCCAGAACACCAGTGGAGAAAAATCTGCGATCCCTCTGTTCTGAAACAGAGGCTGAATTTCAGCCGCTGCTGCTCTGACTCTCAGAAGAGGCACAGCAGACCGCCAGGGAAAGCCGCCAGAGAACAAAAGCCCAGAAATACCGGCTCACAGGGAGCCCATCCCCATCCCCCCTTGCAGGGGACATGGAGACCTACCCAAACAGGGTTTTTTGAGTACTGGCCGGCAGGCCCCTCCCAGAGAAGGCAGGCTGAAAAATCAAGAAGCCCACAACCCGGAGCGCCTGAGTGGCGCAGTCATTAAGCTCCTGTCTTCGGATTAGGGTGTGATCACAACGTGCCAGAAAGGAGTCCCTCATCGGGCTTCTCCGCTGGGAGCCTGCTTCTTCCTCTCCCACTCCCCTGCTTGGGTTCCCTTTCTTGCTGTCTGTCTGTCTATCTCTCTCAAATAAATAAATAAAATCTTTAAAGAAGAAGCCCACATCCCTAAGATCTCTATAAAACAAGGGTGCACGGCCTGGGTCCCAGTCAATAACTTGGGCTCTGGACAACCCCGCAATCTCTCATCATCAGAATGATGAAATTTCTCACGTACCAAGGCAAAGGTATCAGGATTACGTCAGACCTGTCTACAGAGACCTGGAATGAGAGAAAGGCTTGGGGGGGCATTTTTAAAGCTCTTTCAGAGAAAAACATGCAGCCAAGGATCCTTTATCCAGCAAAGCTGTCATTCAGAATTGATGGAGAAATAAAGACGTTCCAAAATCGCCAATCATTAACCAATTTCGTAACCACGAAACCAGCCCTACAGGAGATATTAAGGGGGGCTCTATAAAGGTAAAAAGGCCCCAAGAGTGATACAGAGCAGCAAGTCACAACCGATACAAAGACTTTAAAGAGAAATGGCATCATTAAAATCATATCTGTCAATAATCTCTATCAATCTAAATGGCTTAAACTCTCCCATAAAACGCCACAGGGTTGCAGATTGGATAAAAAGACATGACCCATCCATTTGCTGTCTACAAGAGACTCATTTTGAACCCAAAGATGCATTCAGACTTAGAGTAAGGGGATGGAGTACCATCTTCCACGCAAATGGACCTCAAAAGAAAGCTGGAGTAGCAATTCTCATATCAGATAGACTGGATTTTAAACTAGAGGCCATAGAGAGAGATACAGAAGGGCACTATATTATTCTTAAAGGAAGTATTCAACAAGTGGATATGACAATTATTAATATATATGCCCCCAACAGGGGAGCAGCAAGATACACAAGCCAACTCTTAACCAAAATAAAGAGACATATAGATAAGAACACAGTAATAGTAGGGGACCTCAACACCCCACTATCAGAAATAGACAGAACACCCTGGCAAAAACTAAGCAAAGAATCAAAGGCTTTGAATGCCATACTCGACGAGTTGGACCTCATAGATATATATAGAACACTACACCCCAGAACCAAAGAATACTCATTCTATTCAAATGCCCATGGAACATTCTCAAGAATAGATCATGCTCTGGGACACAAAACAGGTCTCAGCCAATACCAAAAGATTGAAATTATCCCCTGCATATTCTCAGACCACAACGCTCTGAAATTGGAACTCAACCACAAGGAAAAACCTGGAAGAAACTCAAACACTTGGAGGCTAAGAACCATCCTGCTCAAGAATGACTCGATAAACCAGGAAATCAAAAAACAAATTAAACAATTTATGGAGACCAACGAGAATGAATACACAACGGTCCAAAACCTATGGGATACTGCAAAGGCAGTCCTAAGGGGGAAATACATAGCCATCCAAGCCTCACTCAAAAGAATAGAAAAATCTAAAATGCAGTTTCTATATTCTCACCTCAAGAAACTGGAACAGCAACAGAGGGACAGGCCTAACCCACTGACAAGGAAGGAGTTGACCAAGATTAGAGCAGAAATCAATGAATTAGAGACCAGAACCACAGTAGAGCAGATCAACAGGACTAGAAGCTGGTTCTTTGAGAGAATCCATAAAATTGATAGACCACTGGCAAAACTTGTCCAAAAACAAAGAGAAAGGACTGAGATTATTAAAATTATGACTGAAAAGGGAGAGGTCACGACCAGCACCATTGAAATTGCAAGGATTATTAGAAACTTTTATCAACAGCTATATGCCAAAAAACTAAACAATCTGGAAGAGATGGAGGCCTTCCTGGAAACCTATAAACTACCAAGACTGAAACAGGAAGAAATAGATTTCTTAAATAGGCCAATTAACTATGAAGAAATTGAGTCAGTGATAAACAACCTTCCAAATAATAAAACTCCAGGCCCAGACGGTTTTCCTGGGGAATTCTACCAAACATTCAAAGAAGAAATAATACCTATTCTCCTAAAGCTATTTCAAAAAATAGAAACAGAAGGAAAGCTACCAAACTCATTCTATGAGGCTAATATTACCTTGATCCCCAAACCAGGCAAAGACCCCCTCAAAAAGGAGAATTACAGACCGATTTCTCTAATGAATATGGATGCCAAAATCCTCAACAAGATCCTTGCTAATAGAATCCAACAGTACATTAAAAGGATTATCCATCATGACCAAGTGGGATTCATACCTGGGATGCAAGCATGGTTCAACACTCGCAAATCAATCAATGTGATACATCATATCAACAAGAAAAGACTCAAGAACCATATGATCCTCTCAATTGATGCAGAAAAAGCATTTGACAAAATACAGCATCCTTTCCTGATTAAAACCCTTCAGAGTGTAGGAATAGAGGGTACATTTCTCAATCTCATAAAAGCCATCTATGAAAAGCCTACTGCAAGCATTATTCTCAATGGGGAAAAGCTGGAAGCCTTTCCCTTAAGATCAGGAACACGACAAGGATGCCCACTCTCGCCACTATTATTCAACATAGTACTAGAAGTCCTTGCAACAGCAATCAGAAGACAAAAAGGGATCAAAGGTATCCAAATCGGCAAAGAAGAAGTCAAACTGTCTCTCTTTGCAGATGACATGATACTCTATATGGAAAACCCAAAGGAATCCACTCCCAAACTATTAGAAGTTATAGAACAATTCAGTAAGGTGGCAGGATACAAAATCAATGCCCAGAAATCAGTTGCATTTCTATACACGAATAACGAGACTGAAGAAAGAGAAATTAGGGAATCCATCCCATTTACAATAACACCAAAAACCATGCGTTACCTTGGAATTAACTTAACCAGAGACGTAAAGGACCTATATGCTAGAAACTATAGATCACTTTTGAAAGATATTGAGGAAGACATAAAAAGATGGAAAAATATTCCATGCTCATGGATTGGAAGAATTAACATAGTTAAAATGTCCATACTACCCAGAGCAATCTACACTTTCAATGCTATCCCGATCAAAATACCGAGGACATTTTTCAAAGAACTGGAACAAATAGTCCTTAAATTTGTATGGAACCAGAAAAGGCCCCGAATCTCCAAGGAACTGTTGAAAAGGAAAAACAAAGCTGGGGGCATCACAATGCCGGATTTCGAGCTGTACTACAAAGCTGTGATCACAAAGACAGCATGGTACTGGCACAAAAACAGACACATCGACCAATGGAACAGAATAGAGAACCCAGAAATGGACCCTCGGCTCTTTGGGCAACTAATCTTTGATAAAGCAGGAAAAAACATCCGGTGGAAAAAAGACAGTCTCTTCAATAAATGGTGCTGGGAAAATTGGACAGCTACATGCAAAAGAATGAAACTTGACCACTCTCTCACACCATACACAAAAATAAACTCCAAATGGATGAAAGACCTCAATGTGAGACAGGAATCCATCAAAATTCTAGAGGAGAACATAGGCAACAACTTCTATGACATCGGCCAGAGCAACCTTTTTCACGACACATCTCCAAAGGCAAGAGAAATAAAAGATAAAATGAACTTATGGGACTTTATCAGGATAAAGAGCTTCTGCACAGCCAAGGAAACAGTCAAAAAAACTAAGAGACAGCCCACGGAATGGGAGAATATATTTGCAAAGGACACCACAGATAAAGGACTGGTATCCAAGATCTACAAAGAACTTCTCAAACTCAATACACGAGAAACAAATAAACAAATCATAAAATGGGCAGAAGATATGAACAGACACTTTTCCAATGAAGACATACAAATGGCTAACAGACACATGAAAAAATGTTCAAAATCATTAGCCATCAGGGAAATTCAAATCAAAACCACACTGAGATACCACCTTACGCCAGTTAGAATGGCAAAGATAGACAAGGCAAGAAACAACAATTGTTGGAGAGGATGTGGAGAAAGGGGATCCCTCCTACATTGTTGGTGGGAATGCAAGTTGGTACAGCCACTCTGGAAAACAGTGTGGAGGTCCCTTAAAAAGTTAAAAATTGAACTACCCTATGACCCAGCCATTGCACTACTGGGTGTTTACCCCAAAGATACAGACGTAGTAAAGAGAAGGGCCATATGCACCCCAATGTTCATAGCTGCATTGTCCACAATAGCCAAATCATGGAAGGAGCCGAGATGCCCTTCAACAGATGACTGGATTAAGAAGCTGTGGTCCATATATACAATGGAATATTACTCAGCTATCAGAAAGAACGAATTCTCAACATTTGCTGCAACATGGACGGCACTGGAGGAGATAATGCTAAGTGAAATAAGTCAAGCAGAGAAAGACAATTATCATATGATTTCTCTCATCTATGGAACATAAGAACTAGGAGGATCGGTAGGGGAAGAAAGGGATAAAGAAAAGGGGGGTAATCAGAAGGGGGAATGAAACATGAGAGACTATGGACTATGAGAAACAAACTGAAGACTTCAGAGGGGAGGGGGGTGGGGGAATGGGATAGACTGGTGATGGGTAGTAAGGAGGGCACGTATTGCATGGTGCACTGGGTGTTATATGCAACTAATGAAGCATCGAACTTTACATTGGAATCCGGGGATCTACTGTATGGTGATTAACATAATAAAAAAATCATTAAAAAATAATAAAATAAAAATAAAATCTAATAAAAAGGCAACTGAATTTATTTAATCAACAAATAAAATACTTGCTTTTAATATTTTTATAATTTTCCAAATATAATTATCTTAAATAATTCATACATTGCATAATTCATTTAAACCATATAAATGCCAACACTTCCAAACAGAACAGTTTTAAGGAATTTGGGGGAAAATGAACAGCCAAACGATATACAAATTATATAATCAAATTTGCCTTCTGCAAGGTTTCCATTTTCTTTCTTTTTTTTTTTTAAGATTTTATTTATTTCAGAGAGAGAGCACAAGCAGGGGGATGAGTGCGGGTGGGGCAGAGGCAGAAGCAAACTCTCCACTGAGCCACTGATCAGGGAGCCAGACCTGGGGCTTGATCCCAAGACCCTGGAATCATGACCTGAACCAAATGCAGACACTTAACTGACTGAGCCACCCAGGCATCCCAATGTTTCCATTTTCTATAAATTTTTACATTCATCAATAATTGATATAAATTTAACCAGCCTATAATATGGAATAAGTACCTCCTTTCTTGATCAAGCATATGAGTCTTGTGTGTGAGAACAGAACCAAAAAAACAAGCAAGCAAATAAAACCCTGGTCCCATGACATAACGTATCTGGAAAGGGCACACACATTCCAAATAGCAAAGCAAGTTGCACTGGCACAAGCCTTTTATCAGTGAGGCAGGAAGTAAAATCCTATTGCAGGAGATGCTCCAGGAGAAAAGGGAAACAAATATTTTTGACCAATAATACAATCTAGAACATATATAAAGATATAGTTATAATGCTCCTGTAGATATCTTAATTAATTCAATCCTCATCCTTAAGTTCATACTAGTTTGCTGGAACTTGATATGGAAATTTAATAGATTCTAATTGGATAGACAATGTAGCTCTCCACATTATTAAAAGCTAATGTACATGGATGACATTTGATAATGAAAAACACAGGAAATATTGTCCTAAAAATTCTAATGAAAATTGCACTGAATTGTAAGTATTTATTCATCTTAAATACTGATATAAGAAAACATAAATTTATTTTGAACATGGGGGCAGGGGATGAACAAATTTGAGATTATCTCAATGAGATTTCTAAAATTCACAAAAGTCTTTAGAAATTGATGACATTGATTTATACCAGCAATAATTTCACAACAATACCTGTAACCTAAATCCCATAATCAATCCATCCCAAATTTATCTTAAGCTTATCTTTAAGTTAACTATCAGGATTGTGGTATACTTAACTCCTAAGGTAAACACATGCTAAAAAAATAGGGAAAAAAATTCTAGGTAAAAGAAAGGAGGAAAGTATCACGTGTAGAACACCCAAAGAACTAGGGAAAAAATTAAAAGAAGAAAAATTATTTAATCAATAAAATAACCTGATTTAAAAGGCATCAAAGATAGAACTAAAGGAGAATAATATGATACACAATTAATACCTTTGAGAGAAATAAATGCCATAGAAAAACTAGTGGAGATAGTTTATATATCAGTCAGCAACTCTATCTATAATCAAGAAAAGCCGACTTGTTAACCTAAATTGCGAGTGGTAAGGATTAGGAAAATACAGGGTCTTTGTAGGACTATAGTAAAGAAAGAAAAAAAATTAATAAACAGTATATTCTTTTATACAACCTATGTATAAATTCTTCCCAGCTAAAATGAGATATGTTTTAATTGAACAGTAAGAATTAAAAGAAATTTTTGTTGAATAAATTTGACAGGCAATATTGTGTAAGTACAATGTGCTACCTTGATACCTTTATATTCTGTATATTTATGACTGCCAATGTAGCACTATTTATCAGGTTACATAATTATACATTATAGTCTATATTCACTATACTGTGCATTAGATCTCTATGGCTTATTTACTACTCATTACAAGTATCTACCTTTAAATATCATCACTCTTATCCTCCTCCTCCCTGCAGCCCCTGGTATCCACCACCCCACACTGTTTGCTACAGGTTTAATTTTTTTTAGATTCCACATTTAAGTGATATATAGTACTTGTTTTCTGTCCAACTTCCTTCGCTTAGCATAATGTGCTTAAGGTCAATACAAGTTGTAAATGGGAGGGTAACGTCCTTTCTCATGACTGAATGATATGCCATTGTGTATATGTACCACATGTTTTTTATCCCTTCATCTACTGATGGGTATTTGAACTGTTTCAATAACTTGGCTATTGTGAATAATACTCCAGTAAACATGGGTGTGCATATATCTTGCTGTTTTCATTTCCTTTGGGTATATATCCAGAGTTGAATTGCTGGATCATATGGTAGATCTTTTTTTAATTTCTTGAGGAACCCTGACATTGTTTTACATAGTGGTTAGACTGATTTACACACACCGCCCCCCCCCCCCAGCAATGTGTACGGGCTCTCTTTTCACCAGTATTTTTTGTCTCTTGTCTTCTTGATGATAGCCATTCTGACAGGTAACTCTTACATATCTCCTTGTAGTTTTGATTTGCACTTTCCTGATACTTAGTGATGCTGGGCATCTTCTCATGTGTCTATTAGCCATTTTATGTTGTCTTTGGAGAAATATCTATTTAGTTCTGCCTATTTCTTAACTGGATTGTTTGGGGGGGTTGTTACTGAATTGACAAAATTCTTTATATACTTAGGATAGTAACCCCTTATCTAACACATGGTTCGCAAAATTTTTCTCTCGTTCTGTAGGCTGTCTTTGCATTTTGTTATTTCTTTTGCTTTTCAGAAGACTAAGTTTGATGTAGTCCTATTCATTATTTTTTTTCTTTTGTTGTTTGCGCTTTGGTCCATGCCCAAGAAATTACTGCCAAAACCAATATAATAAGCTTCTTCCTTACATTCTCTTTTAGGAGTTTTATACTATCAAGTCTCATGTGTAAGTCTTTGATCTACTTAGAGTTAATTTTTGTGAGTGGCATGAAATAGGGGTCCAAATTCATTGTTCTGCATATATTTCTCCAGTTTTCCCAGCACCATTTGTTGAAGAGACTATCCTTTCCCCATTGGGAATTCTTGGCTCCCTTGTTAAATATTAGTTGACCATATAAGCTGGGACTTAATCTTAGGCTCTCTATTCTGTTTCATCTGTGTATCTATTTTTGTGCCATATTATTTTTATTACTATGGCTTTGTAGTATAGTTTGAAATCCAGAAGCAGATACTTCTGCCCCCCCCCACTGGGATTGCTTTGGCTATTTGGGGTCTTTCGTGGCTTTCACCCAATTTTTAAGACGGCTCCTTCTATTTAAATGATGCTTTTCATTTTGATGGGGAATACATTAAATCTGTAGATAGCTTTGGGTAGTATGACAATTTTAACAAAATTAATTCTTCTGATCCATGACTACAGATAAATGTCTTTCCATTTGTTGCTGTCTTCTTCAATTTCCTTCAGCAAAATTGTACAAATCTTTCACTTCCTTGATTAAATTTATTCTTAGGTATTTTATTTTATTTTTGATGCTATTGTGAATAGGATGGTTTTATTTCTTTCTCCAATGCTTCATCATTAGTGAAAAGGAATGAAATTAATTTCTGTATGTTGATTTTGTATCCTGTAACTTTAATTAAATCATTAATTCTAACAGTTTTTTTAATTGATTCTTTGGGATTCTCTCTCTATAGGATCATAGCAGCAGCAAATAATAATTTTACTTCCTCCTTTTCAATTTAGATGCATTTTATTTCTATCTTGCCTAATTGCTCTAGGTTGGACTTCCAATACTATATGTAATAAAGCAGGCTTCCTTGCCCTGTTCCTGATCTTACAGGAAACACTTTCAATTTCTCTCAATTGAATATAATATTAGCTGTGGGTTTGTTACATATAATATTTATTATGTTGAGGTATGTTCCTTTTATATCCAGTCTGTTCAGGGTTTTCATCATGAAAGGATGTTGTATGTTGTCAAATTCTTTTTCTGCATCTATTGAGATGATCATATGATTTTTATCTTTCATTTTATTGATGTGATGTATTGTGTTTCTTGATTTGTGTATGTTAAACCATCCTGCATCCCAGGGAAAAATCCCATTTGATCATGGTGTATAACCCTTTTAACATAGTTTTGAATTTAGTTTGCTAATATTTTATTGAGAATTTTTGCATATATGTTCATCAGGAGCATTGGTCTATATTTTTCTTTTTTGTGCTATCCTTACCTGGTTTTGTTATCAGAGTAATGCTGGCCTCATAGAATGAGTTTGAAAGTGTTCCCTTCTCCTCGATATTTTGGAAGAGTTTAATGGAGATTGGTGATAATTCTTTACATGCTTAGCAGAATTCTCCACTGAAGCCACTTGGTCCTGAAGACTTCTGTGTTGGGAGTTTTTTTATTACTGATTCAACTTCTTTACTCATTATTATTCTATTCAGATTGGTGGCTTGTGTCTTGGTAGCTTGTGTGTTTCTAGAAATGTATTCATTTCATCTAGATTATGTAATTTGCTGGTATATAATTATTCATAGTAGTCTCTTATGATTCCATGTATTTCTGAAGTATCAGCTCTAAGGTCTCTACTTTTGTTTGTAGTTTTAGTTCTATGAGTTTTCTTTATTCTTGGTCCAGTTAAAGGTTTGTCAATTGTATCTTTTTGAAGGATCTTCTCTTTCGCTGATCCTTTTTATTTTTTCTGGTATTTCATTTACTTCCATTTTAATTCTTATTACGTCTTTCCTTCTGATAACTTTGGACTTTGTTCTTTTTTGAGTTCCTTGAAGTATAAAATTAGGTTTTTAGATTTTTCTGTCTTAATATATGCACTTATTGCTACAAACTCTCCTCTCAGAACTGCTTTTGTTGCATCCCACAATATATGACATGTTGTATTTCCATTTTCATTAAGATTTTTAAAATATTTTTTATATTTGTTTTTCAAGATTTTTTTATTTTCCTCTTGATTTTTTGACCCAATGGTTATTTAGAAGTGTGTTTATTTTCCACATATTTGTAAATCTTCTCACTTTCAAGTCCTCTTATTGTTGATTACTAAGTTTCATAACATTGTGGTCAGAGAAGATAGTTGGAATCATTTCAATCTTTTTAAATTTGCTGAGATTTGCTTTGTGGGCTATTACATGATCTATCCTGGAGAATGTTCCATGTGCACTGGAGAAGAATGTGTCTTCTGCTGTGTTGGATAGAAAGTTCTGTATTTATCTATTAAATCTATTTGTTCTAAATTATGCTTCAATTCCAATGTTTCCTTTTTGATTGTCTGTACGATCTATCTGTTGCTAAAGGTGAAGTATTGAAGTCCCCTACGATTACTGTATTGTTGTCTATTTCTCTCTTAAGTTCTGTTATTTTTTTTTAAAGATTTTATTTATTTATTCAGCAGAAAGAGAGACAGCCAGTGAGAGAGGGAACACAAGCAGGGGCAGTGGGAGAGGAAGAAGCAGGCTCATAGCAGGAGAGCCTGATGTGGGGCTCGATCCCATAATGCCGGGATCATGCCCTGAGCCGAAGGCAGATGCTTAACCGCTGTGCCACCCAGGCGCCCCTTAAGTTCTGTTATTAATTGCTTAATATACTTCAGTGCTTGGGTGTTGGAAGCATACATATTTAGGATTGTTATATCTTCTTGATGTACAGATCCCTTTATCATATAATGACCTCCTTTGTCTCTTGTTACTTTTTCTGGCTTGATACAAGTCTTTAATACAAGTATGGCCACACCTGCCTTTTTTTATTTCTGTTTGCTTGGAAAATCACCTTCTATCCTTTTACTTTGACCTATGTGTATCTTTGGACCTGAAATGAGTCTCTTGTAGGCAGCAGATAGTTGGGTTTCCTTTTTTTCTCTCCATCCAGCCACTCTGTGCCTTTTGATTGGTGAGTTCAATCCACTTATATTTAGGGTGATTATTAAGATTTCATGATTTATACTAGTTTAAATTTTGACTTCCGGTTATTTTGTCTCTCCATTGTTTCTTTTTTCTTCTGTTTCTGTCTAGCTTTGTAAATTGGTAGTTGTTTAGTGACTTGTTCAGTCTCCTCTTTTTTATGTTTTCTGTCTTTGCTCTAGATTTTTGCTTTCATGGCTACTATGAGGTTTACATGAAACATTTCATAGATAAAATAATCCTTTTTCTGATAGCCATTTATCCGCATTCATCTATAAAATTCCCATCCTTATATTCTTCTTTTGTATTTTTGATATCACAAATTATCTCATTTTATGCTATGCTTTCATTACCAAGTTGTGATTGTTAGTTATTTTTAATGCTCACTTATTTTAACCTTTATGCTATAGTTAAAAGTTTAATATACTATTTTTAAAAATACTTATTGAAATTTTGACTTTCATATTAATACAAATTTTGTGTACTTTTGTCTTTTTGTTTCAGCTGAAAGGCCTCCTTTCAACATTCTTGTAAGCCAGGTCTAGTGGTGGTGAGCTCCCTTAGTTTTTGTTTGCCTGGGAAAGCTTTATTTCTTCTGCATATCTGAAAGATAACTTTGCAGATAGAGTACTCTTCTTGGCTGGCTTTTTTAATCTTTCAATATTTTGAATACGTCATTCTACTCTATTCTGGTTTGTAGAGTTTCTGCTGAGAAGTCTGCTGATAGCCTAATGAGGGTACCTTTGTAGGTTACTGTCTTTTCCTTGACTGCCTTTAAAATTCTTTATCACAGATTTTTGACAGTTTTAATATAAAACTGGAGAAGGTCTTTGTGCATTGAGATAATGAGGTGTTCTATTGGCTTTTTGGTCTTTTATATCCAGTTCCTTTTCAAGGCTTGGGAAAGTCTCAGCTATTATTTCTTTAAATACACTCTCTGCTCCCTCATCCCTCACTTCTCTTTCTGGAATGCCCATTATTTTTATGTTGGATTCTCTAATGGAGTCAGATAATTCTTGTAGGATTCCTTCACCTTTTAAAAATTTTAGGCATCTCTCCTTTTCCACCAGAATCATTTTTTATATTGTGATCTTCAGGCTCACTAATTCTCTCTTTCATATGATCTGCTCTATTTCCAATGCATTTTAGTTCATTCTCCATCTCATTATTGAGTTCTTCAACTCCATACTTTGTTTCCTTTATAGAAATTCAATCTCTATGGTAAAGAGCTCTTTCTATTTGTTAATTTTATTCTCAATATCATTGTATTGCCCTTCTGAATTTTCTTATAGCCTGTTGATTTTCTTCATAAGAGTTAAAGTTCTTTATCAGCTATATTGCAATATTCCATGTCTTTAGGTTCATTTGCTGGAAAATTGTCCTTTTTTTTTGTAATACCATATTACCATGATTTTTCATGATGTTAGGTGAAAAGTGCCTCTGCTACTGCATTTGAAGTAGTGAACACCTTTCTTTATTAGGCAAATCTTGCTTACTTTGACTCTAACAGTTCAACAAGTTGATAGTAAGGAACCTTCCCTTTGTTTTCCAGAAGGTAATGTTATAGTACAAGTTTTTGTTTTCTCTTCAAGGAGCTTATTCACCACTAAGGTTGGGAGCATGCATATTAAAAAAAAAGGCAAAAGGTGGCAGCAGACTGGGGGAGGTATGCCCTTAGCACTTGCATGCCCACAGCTCAATAGGGGGATCCTTAACTCTAGGGGAGTACCAGAAGTCTGTGGGCTGTCCTCTTGCCTCTCAGAACAGACAGAAGGAGAGTCTTTCCTTCGCTCCTCTTTGTCTGCTTTCTTCCCTTTCCTTACCCCACCCCCGAGCCTCTCCCCTAGCCTCAGAGATATCAATGGGTCCCTTCAGCTATAGTCCATGTGGCTGAGCAGGCCCCTACTCATTGTTTTCATTCCCCACCTCCTCTGCCAGAAAAGTCAGTACTGACTCACAGCCAGACTGCTCACTGCCTTCTCTGCCATCACTGCCTCTGTCACCACTTCCCTCACTCTGATGCCTCCTTCATAATCCAATCCACCTACTTTCTGGTGCACAAATGGATGAATTTCTTACATGTTCTAGTACACTGTGCAGATGTGGTTTTTTTCCCCTTAAATGTCCAATTAGCTGTAAATCAAAGAGGAGAGAAAAATGTAATGGTTCCCGCCAACCATGACATTGATATCACCTGTCAATACAACAGAATTTTTTTTAAAGGTATTCACATTTTGACTCCCTGGCGGAAAAATAGACAAGAAGTTCCAAATTACAAAAAGTGAAACATTAGATAATATGCAGGTAGGAAGTCTTCCAAAATATCAGGAAAAAGAAAAGCATGATTTGAACAAATGGATTAGTGAATAAAAAAAGAATGTTTACAACTTCTTTGGTTTGTTCTAGTATTGAAAGACTTTAACCTTCACTACCTATACTGAGCTACAAAGATTTTATGTTCCCAATTCATTGCATTTATTTCAGCCATTATATTCAAAATAAGAGGATCTATATGTGAACTTTAAAGAAATAATAAATGGGCAACTAAGAATGTGGTGACATCTTTTTTGGTTTAGAAAAAGTAACTTTTGAGGTGGGAGGTATTTTGCACAGATAATGATGTGATCCAGTTAGGTTTTTGTATAGTTATTCTATTATTTGTTTGTTTGTTTTACCTTTATTTTGTTCCTTAACTGCAAGTGTGGATGTTTGTTTTTAAAGTATCATGTTAGAAGTTTTGCCGGGAGCTGTGGTGTCGTTTACATTGGAGTAAGATCACTTGGTAAGTAAACCTAGCAGCAATAGTTGTAACTCTTCCTTCACCTTGTAAACACACAAAAAATTTGAAGTTTGTGATGCTCCTCTGAAACAGAGTAATATTATTGAAAATAGGATTTAATATGAAATATGAAGGAGTACTGAAGCTTTACACAGAGTTGAAGCTATGCTTAATATTACCCCTACCCCTCCAAAAAAAGTAAATGCAACATCGAATTATGAGAAAATAATATTTAAGATTATAAGATTAGACTAATGTTATCTGTCATACAGTTAAAGCAAATCTCACCCCATTTTTATGCTCATCTTATTTAATATTTGACAAAACAGAGATAGAAACTTTTAAACTGAAAGAATCCCTAGATAACATTTGTCCGTAACTCTCATTTTGCAGAGAATAAATGGAGAGGTTTATTATGTCTTGGTGAATTGTCTAATGCCACATAATTAATTAGAACAGATTTGAAATTTGCTGGTGTCTTTAAAAAACTGTGGTAAATTTTATCACATGTGTATAATCTATTTTAGGTTTACTTATACACACACCCGGAAGTTTTCAATTTTTGTAGACTGCACTGAATGCAATACTACATACCATGTTTGTTTGTCGAATTATTTAAATCTAAGTTCTGCATTTTCATGAGGTATCAAGAGGCCAAAGAATAAACTCCAGGAACATTGCGCTCTTTAGGTATATTTTGCTTTTTCCTTGCTGCACATTTCCAACCTTATAAGTAGGTGGTAGAATAGACAATCCTCTGTTATAAAGGCACACAGATGGACCTTTAGATAAAAGCACATTAACCTTACTTGTTTATTAGGGGTTCCCCCCAAAGCCATATGTTCATATGCTCATTCATACATCCAAAAAACCTAGGCCTCAGAGTATTCCATATTTAGAGATAGGGTCTTTGAAAAGGTGATTAAGTTAAAATCAAGTCTTTGGGGTGGGCCCTAGTCCAATGTGACTGCTATCCTTGTAGGAACAAGAAATGGGGACACATAGATAGACACACCAATCATGTACATGCAGAGGAATGACCATGTGAAGACACAGTTAAAAGGTGGCCATCTGTAAGCCAAGGAGAGAGACTTGAAATGAAACCAGTCTTGCGAATACCTTGATCTCAGACATCCAGCCTCAAGAACTGTGAGAAAATAAATCTCCATTGTTTAAGCCAGCCAGTCTGTAGTATTTTGTTATGGCATCCTCAGCAAACTAACACACTGCCTATTTGCATTTATGAATACACATCATGAGTGATCCACAGTCCTGAGCCTTTTGGTTTCTATTTTTTCTTTACTGTGACAAATATAAATACAAATTTTACTTGCCATTGTTTCCTTTACTGGAATAATTGGTTCAGAATCATGAAACATCAGGAAGTTATCATTTGTGTATCAGTACCATGTGTAAACATGAAGCTTTCAATAATCTGCACATTGTATGCTTCTAGAGCCAAGAGGATGCATTTGGAAATACAGCAGTAAGTCTAGTTACTCTGCCTCACTCAGACTGTTAGAATGAATCCATCTTGCCTTAGAGTTATGCTGACCCCAATCACTGATAGAAATCTCATCCTTCCAATCAACCTAACATATCATTTCTGTATATTTCCTAACCTAGTCCAATCCACCATCCCTTCCTTTTCTCTCCATACTTTTCACCAATTTATAATCAACAAACTTGCCTATATTTGTACCATTTTGCATTGTTCTAACTATCTTTGCTTTTATAACCAGCTGTCAATTGAACAACAGCTTCTCCTATGATTTCACCAATCTGGAACTATTTTTGTTTTTTCACATAGCTATACTAGGATGGTAAACGGATACCTCTTTGCTTGCAATTGCCACTTCTGGGTCTTTACTGTCCTAAAAGATACCACCACCACCAGAAACATGATAGCAAAACTTTCTCTCACTGTGTGTTATTCAAGGCTCGAACATTATCATCCCTCTTCACCTATCTGTCTCTTGTTCACTCCCTGGCAGTCATTGAAGAAGTTAAATACTTGTTTATCTTTCTTCTCTACTTCTTACCACTTTCAGTAATATCAGAATCCACATGGATACCACTTTATCAATTAGAACTCTCATTTCTCTACTAGTCTTTTAGTTTCTTGAACTAGCCAAATTCATTTCTACATTAGAACCTTGTGTACCTATTTCCTGAAATGCTCTTAGTCATCTTTCCATGTACACATTTTTCAATGCTAACTATAGCTTAAGAAATATAAATTCTACACCATGCTTTTTCATGGTTTTAAAAGAAAGTTACTTTCAGGGGCACCTAGGTGGCTCAGTTGGTTGAGCATCCAACTCTTAATTTCAGTTCAGGTCATGATCTCAGGGTGGTGAGATCAAGCCCTGCATGGGGCTCCATGCTAAGTATAGAGTCTGCTTGAAATTCTCTCTCCCTCTGTCCCTCCCCCACTAGCTCTCTCTCTTCTTTCTCTAAATAAATAAATAAAATATTTAAAAAAAAGAAATCTAAATTCTATATCATGCTTTTTCATGGTTAAAAAAAAAAAAGTGCCTTTCAGCAAAGAAGAAAAGAAGAGAAGAGAGAAGAGAAAAGAAAAAAGAAAGGAAGAAGAACAGGATAGGATAAGGGAATTAAGAACAAAGAAAGATTAATATAGAAGTGAAGTCACTAAACTTTCTGAAGTATAGAGCAGGAAAAAAAATAATACAAACCATATTTCCCATCCTACTCTTAATAAACATACCTAGGCATGTTATTTTGAATTCCCATGTCTTTACTGTCCACTTTTTAAGAAGTACACCACTTTGGCCATGGCCTAGATAAAATTCATTTTTAAAAGATTTTAACCAACTATGGCTGCAGGAAAAAAAAATAAGCTACTGAAATACATAAATTTGAGAACTTGCAAAATGTGCATAATGGAACACAGAATGAAAGTGACATCACCAAAAATTGGTGTCTGCCACTTTTTAGTCAGAAGACAAAGTTTAAGGGGAAGAGTATATCTAAAATTCATTGAAGTAACAGGGCAAGGATAACATCATAAACCATTTCCAAAGAATTAAAAGACCAATTTTCATTTTTTTGTTATGAAAATATTAGCATGTTATGCTTCATAATTAGGTCACATGTGAGGCCATACCAGGAGTCAAAGATAATTCAGGAAGTTGATTAGAAAATGTACCTTTCAGCCATCTTGCTTTCAGCTTATCTGAACCTGACACTTGCAGCTGTTTGCCATGCACATTGAAGCAGTGAAATGATTTTTATTAAAACGCAGTTAGCGTTGTCAGTTTGTTTCCAAAACTTGGTCTTGGCTTAAAGGGACATTTCTTCCTGAATATCCAACACCCAATCCCACAGGCTTTATATCTGCTTTGTTTGAATATTCAGTTTCCAGTTTTCAATTGGAAAATTCTATGGAAGAGATTTTTTTACTATCGAAGGTAATGAAAATACCACACAAACAGATGAATAAAATCTGCAGAAATCCCACTTAAATAGCATTATTTTTCCCCAGTAAAATATCTTTTTAAAAAATCTCAGATATTACTTGGTAGACTTTTCAGTCATAAATACTCCTATTTAGAATGGCATTTCCAAATCATGATTGTATTCCCCAACATATTTTTCTGGAATTTCCCTTATTCTTTTGACTCTTTTGCTCACCTGAAAATAAATGTGATCTTTTCTGGTTTGCAAACATTTTGAAGAAGACCTTTTGCCTATGTGTATACCAATAACATATAATTAATAGAAAAAAGAATCTGTTTTGAGGTATAATAATTTGCCAGTTTTCTTCTCATTATATTATCACTGCCATAAACTGTTCATCTAACTTAAACTTCTAAGCTCCATCTGTTTAAAAAGAAGGCTTTATAATTATGTTACAGTGTTTGGGGAGAAACAAAAATGGAAAACGAGGAAGCATTATCCTCCTGAGTGGGTACATTTTATAAGATTATTAGAGAGGAATTTTTATTAATGGAATTTTTATTTATTGTATTTCACACCATGAAATACAATGATCTTTAATATAGGAAGAAAACATAGATAAGTCATTAACAATATAAAAACTCAAAAACATTAATTGCTTGGCACAAAAGTAATAAGAGGCCAGAAATATACAGATACACATTCATACACATTGATTGGTTAAAGCTTGATAGCAAGTGAAAATAAGTGAGAGCATAAAATAAAAGCTACAGGCAACAAATGTAGCAGAAGGGATTGAGACAGCAAGGATAATAGCTTGCTATAAACTAAGAGGGAAATAAAATTAATGATCAGTTTTTAGTAGCCAACATACTGAACTAATATTTTAAACTTGTCTTGAAGGGAAAAAATGGGAGAAGAAAATCTAGACATTTGTAGAGTAATAGAGACTAGACTAATTGCACTTTCAAAAATCTAATAAGAAAATAAAGTACACCTAGAATTAAATATGTAAAATGATAGAGTTCAGGAGCAATTTGTAATAAAGTAATAAAATAATTATAAGCCCCTAAGAATGTCTTAGACAATCATATAGCAAAGAGAGAAATATAGCCTTAGCTACAGAGAAGCTAAGAAACTACACCCAGGAAATTATTGTTCATCTAAATCTAGTCCCAATAGATACCTCAATAATTTAAAATTTTGTTTAAGGGAAAAAAAAATACAAACATTTTGCCTAGTTGGCAATAATTTCTTGGGATATTTCTTTGTAGGAAAATATACAATTATTTTGCATTTTGAAGCATATCTTCCTATTGTATGCAGATAATAAAAACAAACCAATATACAAACATACAATGAACACTTCCAACATAAAGCCACTGATACTGACAATCTACAAAGGAAAAACTTATTTTATGCAAACATTCTTCTATGCAGCATAAGAAAGCTGAAGTGGCTCTATTAATATCAGGAAAAAAGTGAACTAAAAAAAACAATAGCACAAGATTATAAACAAGGCCATTTGATATTGACAAAAGGGTCATATTATCAAAGTGTAATCTATGTATGCATGCAATAGTACAGATCCCAGAAAAAGAAAAAAGAATTAAAGGGAGAAATAAATACATCCACAAATATAGCTGCAGACTTTAACAATACATTGTAACTGAAAGAAAAAAGCAGACAAATCTAAAATTATGTAAATAATGACCAAAGTGATGTCATATATATGTATAGAAAACCCCACCCCATAAAAGCAAAGTACATTCTTCTCAAGTTAATATAAAACATTAATTCAGAATCAAAATAATTAGTCTCCATAAATTTCAAAGGATAAAAATCATTCAGAGCATGGATTCTGAATCACAAAGGTATACTATTAGAAATCATTAAGATATTCAGAAAATCTTCAAATACTTGAAAATTAGACAAAACCCATCTCTATAACCCAGGAATCAAAGGAAAATATTTGAACTGAATAATAATGAAAACATAACATGCTGATATTTGTAGCTATAGCAATCCTCAGAGGCAACTGTATGATTTCAAACGACTAAAATAGAAAAGATATGTGACTTAAAAAAAATCTGATAATAACAAATACTGTTGAGAGTATGGAGGCACCTGAACTTTCTTACTGATGGGGATTAAATGGTCCAACTTTTTTTTTTATTTGTTGGGCAATTCTTACAAGCGTTCACTTCCTCTAGAATTCAGCAATTCCACTTCTAGACATTATTTTAAAAATGAAATATGTCCATACCTAGACTTTTACAGACTTATTCATAGTAACTTTACTCATTCTAGCCCAAACTGAAAACATCCCATGTTTCTATCAACAGAAAAACAAATGACTATGAACTGCTCTATTCATACAATGGCGTACTACTCAGCAATAACAAGAATAGACTATTGGTACGTGCAACTACGTGGATGATGTCAAGAATATTCAACTGAGTGAAAGAAGTCAGACATGTAAGAGTACACAACTGCATAATTTCCTTTGTGTGAAGTTTGAGAGTAGGCAACCCATAGTAAGAGAAATCCATGGTGATAGAAATCAAAACAATACTTGCTTGAGCAAAAGTTGGAATTGACTGATTATGGGCAAGAGGAAGAATTCTGGAGCTGAGAAAATATATATATACTGATAGGGATGTGGCTTACACAGCTTTATGCCTTTGTCAAAACTTATCCAAATGTAAACTTAGGATCAATGGGTTTCCCTGTGTTTCAATTATGTCACAATAAAAGAAACAGTGTTATAAATATGAAGATACCATTTATACTAGCAACAGAAAATCTAAAGAATCTAGGAGTTTAAACAAAAACATACACAATCTCTACACAGAATATTTCAAAATTCTATGAGGAAGCATAAAATAAGATCTGAATAAATGAAAGATATCCCAGCTTGATATTAAAATATGTTAATATACTCAATGCAATATTAATCAAATTTCCATCTAAATTTTTGAGAAGTTTGACAAATTTATTCAAGAAAAAATATATGGAAAATAAAAAGGCCATGGATAGCTGAGTCAACCTATATAAAAAAAATAAAAAAGAAACAGGCAACAAAACAAAGCAAAACAACAAAAGACTGAGGAGAACTTACCCTGCCAAGTAGTAAGACTGCAAATATGTATTAGTATGAATTTGATGCAAGAATAGAAAAAAAAATAGTTTACAGTTGGATAGAACAGAGAGGGCTAGAGAAAATACTTAATATATAATATATACATATATTCCTTTAATTTAATGGGGAATGCATGTATAAGTTTGGGAAATGTTGGGAAATTTGGGTTAACTCAGAGAAACAATAACATACTGAATGCCTACATATAACAAGGATCCATGTGGATTAAGGACATTAATTAGAAAAGGGAGACTATAAAGTTAAAAAAATGTGTAAAGATTATTGCTGTACCTGAAATTTTAAAAATGTCTACTTATTAAAACCTGCAAACAATGAGGCAAGAAATTTAAGGGTCATTTTTAATGGAGAAAAGCATGGAGAGAATAAGTAAAAAGGGGAATTTAGAAGATATTTGTATTATCTAAAATGAATAAGTTCATGACATTAAAGTAAACAGAAGTGTCTAGAAATCAAAAATATATATAGGAGAAGGAAGGGAAGAATGAATGGGGGGGTAAACAGAAGGGGAAATGAACCACGAGAGACTATGGACTCTGGGAAACAAGCAGGGTTTCAGAGGGGAGGGGGGTGGGGGATTGGGATAGGCGGGTGATGGGTATTAAGGAGGGCACATATTGCATGGAGCACTGGGTGTTATAGGCAAACAATGAATCATGGAACATTACATCAAAAGCTAATGATGTACTGTATGGTGACTAACATAATAAAAAATTTATAAATATATATGCAACCTAACAGAAGAACGGGCAAACAGATATGAATAGCCGATTCATGGAAGATGAAACCCCAAATTCCATCAACAAATGAAAAGAGATATTCAAATTTATTCATTACAGAACTGCAACTTAAAAACAGCCTATTAACACATTACCAGCATTCAATCAGGAAAACCGGGAACATGCTGAATTTTGTTACCAGCTGTGTAAATGAAAGAATGATGAGTACTGCAGCTGAAAACGGAAAGGAATAAAGCCATCATAGTTGTAATTATCTCCACTCAGTCAAGGTAAGTACAGGTAACAATTCTGCTTCTTAAATACGTCAACTTAAAAAATAATCCTCACACATGTATACGTTTGAGGATGTTTATCACAGAATCGTTTATGGTAGCGGACGCTGGAAGCCTCTCAGAAAGCCACACTGGGGCAATAGGAAGACCGCGGTGGATATACAACACTGTGCGTGGAACGCAGGAGTTAGAAGCAGCCAGTATCAGACATATGCAGTCAGGCGCACACAGTCCAATGTGGATATTCCTGAAGACATTATTGACAGACGAAGACATTATTGACAGACAAAAACAGGTTCTATTGGAAAATACCACTTACATAAATTAAAAATAAGTGCAGATAGATGTAGAATTGAAGACTTGGTGACAGGAACCTGAGGTGGTTGCTTGCGATAGACTTTATTTGTTCTACCAAGTAGGAGGCAAGGTTGTCTGCTGAGAACCACTCAGGTGGAGGAGTGTGGAGGATAGAAAAGTTTGACTACAGAAGCTAGACAAAACAAACGTAATAATAAAATTTTCAGCCACTGTTGAGATCCAGCTGAGGTTAGTGACTACGCACTCATATTGCTAACAAACGCCTCGGTGTGTCATTTTTCTCTGACTGCTTTTAGCTCCCAGTGAGAGGCTTAGAGAATGCTGTTAGTGATAGCGAATCATTTTTTTTAAATGGGCTATTTATCTGAATAAATTAATGGATTTCTTGCTTTTTTTTAAATTCTCTGGGCAGTATTTACTTCATCTTTACTTGATACTCTTGGTCAAGAACATAAAATGAGCTCTGATTAAAAATGGCAGAATTTGCAACAAATGGCTAAGATATGTTTGGAAATCTAATAAAAAATATGATTACTTTTGAAAACCTTGATTTATTTATTTATTTATTTAAAGCTTTTACTTATTTGAGAGATTGAGAGAAGGAGCATGAACAAGGGAAGGAGCAATTGGAGAGGGAGAAGCTCAGCGGGGATACGGATCATGACCTGAGCTGAAGGCAGATGCTTAACTGAGCCACCCAAGTGCCCACCCCACACCTCCCCCCGCTTTTTTTTTTAAGATGGAAAACCTTGCTTTAAAATGAAAGATATACTATATAAATCAGGAGGGATGGATTGTAATTCTGGCACCATCATTAGTGAACTTTGTGAGTTGAGACCCCTTCCCAACTCTTTCGAACATCAGTTCCATCATCCATGAAATGAAATGATCAGATTTTTGGTCTTTGCATCTCTCCCACTGCCGACTTAGGAAGGCAAGCCATTCTAGCTGATATCTCCCAAATTGCCACCAAATTCTTGAACAAATATAAACTCTACTAAAATTACTTAGATTTGTATTCTTATATGAGAACACCATAATGGAATATAGACAATGTTTTATAGTAATCTCAAGAGCCACTAAGCTAGAGATTTTAGGATGTATTCTCTTTATCTCCATTGCCTGCACTAAGAAGACTTTGAAATTAGGTTCTAGTAGTCACTGAAGACTATAGCTGCACCCATTATGGTAAGTAGAATGAAGACAGACAGTTAACATTTGTTTTCTGATTTCTTTATCTGAAATAGGACTATTACAGAAGTCATACAGTTAAGAATATATTCATTATGTATTACCTGAATTTTATGGTTGCCTGAAGTCTTTCCCGTGGATTCATTTTGTCCAAAACACCTGGCTCTGAAAACAACAATAACATTATTTTAGGAGCTTGCTTTCCCCAAGAGAAAAGTAAAAATTAAACAAGCCATTATTCTTTGTGGAAAAAATTCAGAAAGGTATACAATGAAATAAATAAATGCTTCATGCTCAGCACTGTGCTTCACATATAAGGGATGCATTTAGGAAGTAACAAATCTGATACCCTGACTATGAAACTTAAAGTAACCCCATTTGTGTCTTTCAAACACAATTAAATCACAAGATAGAAGAAAAAAAATATGGCATAAAATATTCTAATTGTTTTAAAAGCCATATAGCCTACATGACATATGTTTAGTGGAAATAATACTGCATAGTATGATAATGAAATAATGTATAGTATGAGGTGAAATGGTATAGTAGGAGTAAAAATGTTTTGATAAAAGTGAAATTAGCACTTGATGCTCTTTGATTTTTTAAAATGTGACTTAAGTATTAAATACTGGCACATGGGTTAATGTCTAATCTTCTTCCTAATAAAGAATATACATGCAAACATATTTCACACATATGTGCATATATACATATCCATACATATATACATGTATGTTTGCTCACATTATCTGATTATTTTTTTTCTTTTTCAGGCACAAGATTATATTTTCTACCCCATCCTTTAGATAGTGCCATGCAACTTATTTTGGCCAATAGCTTGGGGACAGAAATGACATGTGCCTCTTTCTGGCCAGTGCATTAGTTGCTAGTGCAAGACCCTACTCTCTTACGGTAATCACAGAAGAATGTATTTAGGTGGAGCCACAGATTGAAAGCCAAACCTATGAGTGGATTTTATATGAGTAAGGAAAAAGTACAAATAAACACAAACAAAAACCTAACCCCACTCTCCCATTAAAAAAAAGATACTTTGTTGTATTAGCTACTTAAGAGGTTATGCTTACACAAAACAGATGGTCTATGCCAACTGAGAGAATAATCATCATAAATATTACCATCTCTAAGTATATTGAGCACCCTAATAATAATAATAAACTTGAGACAGCTCAACAGTAGGTTGGTACAGTGTCAAGTAGCTTAGAATGCTTCATTTTCTGATATAACCTTTACTCTTGTTTTTATAAATATGATTATCATAGTTGTATTAGTTTATGAAAAATCTAAAAGATTCATGATTCTGAAAATCTGGTGGGTCATTTTTATCCTTCAAATTTATTATTATTTACTGAGAAAACAATAGGCCTTATTTTGCTTTTGTTTCTCAATCCCAGCAAATTCAACTTGTTTAAAAGTTTTAGATTATTGTTCTTACAGTTGTTTTCCCCGTTACCTTTAAAATAAATCACGCAGTGCTATTTTATAATCAGAAGTTCATATTTTTAATAGTTCATTATTACTTGTTATAGATTTCTCAGATATGTGTTCAAAATATGGATATCAGATTTCATATGTCCATTTAATTTGGTGTTAATTTAAAGTTAAGCATTCTATGAAAGGATTTAGAATCTTCAATTAATATGCCACTGATTGATCTACCCTAGAACATGGCGATTCTCATGTTTTGTTTTGTTTTTTTTCAGTGTAACATAGTAAAAGTACAGCAATACTGAAAAACTCTGTGCCTTTAATGTCTCATCAAAGGTTCCGACCAATTTTGAAAAGGCTACTCTTCCATGAACAGATGGTTGTATGTGAAATCATCCAAGATATCCAAACAGATGTCTGTCCTGAGGTCATCCTACCACAGATTAGAAGACGTGTAAATGCTAATCCAGATCTGAGCTAGATAACATAATTTTTTTTCCAGAAAATTGGATGAATTAAATAACCTAATTTTTGAAAGTTGGCTTTCAGGAAACCACAGCTGTTTGAAAATCACAGGCTACACTCCCCATTACGACAGTAACGTTAATATTCTTACAAAAGGAAAAAAAAAGTTAGACTACTTGCCACATCCTGAAACTCTTAACTTCATAGAAAATATGACTTTAAATGATCTTTCATGTGAATCTAAAAGCACAATTATTTTGTTAGGACACATCATTTTAGCTTTTTTTTCTTTTTTTTTTCATTTTAGAGTTCTTATGGGCTAAGTGGAAAGAGCAGATTTGCTGATTATCAACCTTTCTCCAAAAAAATGTTTTCAGCAGACTATCAAGTGTTTAATTTCAGTGTTTCAGTGATTAACTATTTAAGTGACATTTGGTTATTAAACATCAGGCGAACAATATATTTATAGTATAAACTCAATCATAATTAAATATTTGTTTTATTCCACCAATACTTATAAATTCCTAAAACGTGCCAGTTACCCTTCATTGTCACCCTTAACTGAGGCGATTTAATTAAGAGAAAAAGAGTAGAGGGGTTACTTTATATTTCAAGGTCAGGTTATCAGATTTATGATTTCCATAGTAATGACAGCAAATACTGATGCAATTAGAAGACTGTTTTTGAAAGAGACTTTGACTTTCTCTGTCATACATAAATTTCCCAGAACTTTTATAAAGCAGATACACATTTCTTAGGTTGTTTTATAATTTGCTCTCTGAACTTTCCTAATGTGGGAGATGAAAGGATGTCAGAGACACTGCCTCTTTACTTCACCTATTTGAATTTTTGAAATTTTTGTAAGAAGCTCTATTTGTTTAAATCCTCCAGATTATTTTATTTTCACCTAATATTATACTTCCCCAAACCAATTTATAATTATATTCAAGTACAAGTAGTGGCTATGTCTATTATAACTATGACTGACCAGTTACCCAACAAAACTGATACACATGTTCACCCTTCTATTCCATTTTATTTTTAATTTGACCTTATTTGTTAATCACATTAAACAGAAATAACACTACTTTTGACTCCCCTTAGCATTTTAAACACAGAATTCCTGGAAGTGATTTATTCTTATCTTTTTGAAATTATGTTGTTTCATAACAGATGACATGAAATTGATTATGCTACTTTATCCAATAACCAGAACCAATAGGAGAGCGATTTTAAAGAGGGTGCAAAACATATGGTGGATTATTCCTGTCATTTTCTCTGAGAATTGGTCTGTATTATGAATACAAATATACCCAATTCTTATGTGTGTTATAAGGAAACTTTAGTATAATCTTGAACATGTTAGAAGACAAAACACACAAAGGAAAATGCCAGTTTATTTTAATAGATATTTTAAAAATTTCAATAGACATATTTAATAGATATTATAGATATATTCAATAGATATTTAATAGATATTTTTAAAAATTCATTATTTCATTTGTTTCTCTGAATAATCATTAGAAATGGGCAGGATTTATGTAGCTTTTCTACAGATGATAAAGTGGATTGAACTGCTAGCTTTTAAGTGGCAGTGATTGGTCTAGAAAAAAGGGCTCTTTTTATACCAATTTCAGAACTTTTCATATCCATCAGGGTCTTCATAAGTAAAATTATCTAAGTGAACATTCAATTTATTTCATATGGATCTATTCACCTGGTGAATAAAAGTTATGGGAAATGTTGGAGATGCATAATTTGGAACAAAGGCAAAATAAAGCTGTCTTTCTTCATATTGTTGTCTAGAATTATAGTTACTACCATTGTCTTATACGTAGGCAAATGAAGCAGCTAATGAGCAGAACAATAATTATTTTATCAAATGTCTACTATAAGTTATGCAGAACTACATGTTATGGAAAGAAATAAGGGCTCAAAAAAGCCCTCATTTCCAATGAACTTGGTATGGTTAGTATATAAGAAATATAACCAAAATTTCACTAAAAAATTAAAAGGAATTTTAATGTAAATAGCCATTAAATGTGTAGTTGTATCAGTGAATGCTATAGGAATTCTGATAAGCATAAACAAAAAAAGCAACTTTCCTGGTAGGTTGTTGGTGATGGATTCTCAAATTTTGGGCAGATATGTGGGAATTAAGTCAGTGGGAGAGTATTAAGAATCTTGCAATTTGTAAAAGTCATGGGATTCTTTGAACTCTTCAGATACATTTTGTTTGGGAAAATAATAATGAAGACATATTAGGAAAATAAACCTGATCTGGTGTGAAAGAATTCTGAATATCAGTCAGAAGATCTAGATTTCTAATAAATGGAGAACCACTACAGATATTTGAAGAAATACATGTAAACAATATTTTGTATTTGTGCAAAAACAATTTGATGCTATTTTTCAGTAATAAGTGTAGAATAGAGAAATTTATAAAGTTATATGAGTTGAGAGAAGCCTGTTAATTGTATAGGCATAAGTTTGTAGACTTTGGGTGATAGTTTCACTGACATTTGAATGGTTGGAAGACTTTCGCTCCATGGAATATATCAATAGGAAATAATGAATAATTAGAACAAAGAATTATTCATAAATATTACATTATTTATGTGGTTAAAAGTATAATAAAAAGTTATATTCCCAAATATAAAGAAATACTTGAATTTCATAGGTATGTGTATAACATGAGTAATATTAATATTTATTTATACTCTTCTAACATTAAATAAAAATTAACTTCTAAAATTGAATATGGAAAAATTATTATACTGTGCCTTATAATGGGTTATTATCAAATTACTTAAACTATGATTTTGAAAAAAATGACCTCAGAAGATGCTGTGATACAATGCTAAATAAAGGAGAGTTAAGAACAATATGAAAAAAAACAAAATAAACAAACAATAAGCAAGTGGAAGACTTCCAGGAAGATGGAATAGGAGGATCCTAAACTGATCTCATTCCACAGATACAATTAGGTAACACCCAATCTGTAAATAACCCAGAAAATTACCCAGTGACTGGCAGAACACACTCTCTACCGCTAAATGTAGAGAAGAGGCCTCACCGTAGAAGGTAGGGAGGTTGGTGATACTGTCAGGAGCTAAACAGACTAGCGGTACTCTCTGTGGGAGGGAGGGACATGGGGCACAAGAGAGGGAAGAGAAACACACCTCAGGCATGAGAACCCACCTGGGGAGAATGAACCCCCAAAACACTTGGCTTTGAAAACCAGAGAGGCTGAATTTCACGAATTCTTACAATCAGTGAGACTTAATACCTAAAACTTTTTTTTGTTTTTACCTTCCGAGTTTTTTTTAAATTCAAATTAGTTACATATAGTGTAGTATTGGTTTCAGGAGAATTTAGTGATTCATCATTCACATAGAACACCTAGTGCTCATCACAAGTGCCCTCTTTAATGCCCATCATCCATTTAGCCCATCTACCCCCCCACCTCCAGCAACCCTCAGTTTGTTCTCTATAAAGTCTCTTATGGTTTGCCTCCCTCTCTGTTTTTATTTTATTTTTACTTCCCTTCCCCTTGTTTATCTTTTTTGTTTCTTAAATTCCACATATCAGCATAATCATATGGTTAAAGCCTAGAACATTAAAAATCAGCAGGTTTGTTTCTGGGAAACCCAAAGGGTGACAGAAATCTGAGTCCCTAGCCCTAAAGGAACAGCACAACAAAAAGCTCCTCAAAGATTAAGCACAGAAGAAGCAGTTTGAAAATCACCTTGGTTATATGGGAAAGAGATTTGTTTACTAATCTCAGAGCATGTGCTGGAGGGGCAGGGATCATTGCAAAACTTTTCCAGGAACAAATAGCTGGCAGGTATCATTTCCTTCCCCTCCCCCCAGCCTATTCACACAGGCACCTGTGGGAACCAGCACAGCAACAACACTCTCCACCTAACTTGCCAGTGCCACTGGCTCCACCCCCATATGCTTCTGTGGGTCCACCCCCTCAAGCATCCAGCCTTGGCAGGAGTTTTGGGCAGTGGCCAGGCCTCTCCTGCTAACACTGCTGCCCTGCCCCCACACAATTCCGCAGATCCCTTTCCTCCACCAAGCCTGTCTCATCCCTGGTGGCTGCAGGTTACCTCCAGTGGTCTGCACAGATCTTGCTGGCACTGCACACCCCGCCCCCATGTTTTACTGTGGACCTGGGCCCCCAATACACACTTGGTCGAGTTTGTTCAAAGCGGTGCCACAAACTTGGCAGTGTGCAAGCAGTCCAGACAGGGGACAACACCACTCCAAAGTGATTCCTAACCCAGGGAGATGGGAAAATAACCACACAGACCAGTCTCACTGAGGCCCCAGCAGTGGACTGGGAGCAGATATCTGTTCTGACTCCCGACATCATCCAACCACTAAAGCTTCTCCGTATACAACACAGGGAAAGTGCCCTGCAATTCAGTGCTACTTCATCTCTGGAAAACACCCGATCTGACTCAAATCCAAGACAACCCCAAACTGGCCCACAAACAGCACAAGGACCAAATCCTGCCCACAAAGGCAAAGGGAGCCATTGCAGATAACTGGGATAAAGGCAAACTTGGCTGAGCCACAATAGTCAGGTACATACAAAACACATAGGAGACACAACTGAAGTACTGGGTCCTGGCAAACAGGGGACATTGCACTATAGCACTACAGGCACTATAGATCCCTTCTTCATAAGGCCATTACTTTCAAGAGCAGGGGATACAGTGGACTTCCCTAAAACACAAAAACAGAGACTTTGACAAAATGAAGAGACACAAGGATATGTCCCAAATGAAAGAACAGGACAAATTACAACAAGATAACTACATGAAAAGGCGATAAGTAATATGCCTGGTAGAGAACTTAAAGTAATGGTCATAAAGATATTCACTGGACTTAAGAGGGGAGGATTTCAGTGAGAACCTTTAACAAAGAAATAGGTAACATGGGAAAGAACCAATCAGAGATGAAGAACTCAATAACTGAAATTAAATATAAACTAAATGGAATATATAGTAGACTACAGGAAGGAGAAGAATGGATCAGCAACCTGGAGGGCCAAGTAATAGAAATAAATCTAGCAAAACAGGAGAGAGAAAATAGTAATAATAATAATAATTAATAATAATAAATAATAATGAAAAGACAGGGAACTCACTGACATCATTAAGCATAGTAACATTTGTATTATAGGGATCCCAGAAGAGGAGAGAGAGAGAGAAGGGAGCAGAAAGTTTATTTGAAGAAATAATAGCTGAAACCTTCCCAAATTTGGGAAAGGAAACAGAAATTCAGATCCAAGAGGTGCAGAGAGCCTGCAACAAAACAATCTAAGGAAGGCCACACCAAGACACATAGTAATTAAAATGGCAGAAATGTAATGATAGTGAGAATTTTAAATGCAGTAAGAGAAAATAAATCAGTTACATACAAGGGAAGCCCAACAAGGCTATCAGATTTCTCAACAGAAACTTTGTAGGCTACATATATTCAAAGTGCTAAAAGGAAAAAAAATGAGCCAAGAATACTCTATCCAGAGAGGCTATCATTCAGAACAGAAAGAGTTTCCCAGACCAAAGTTAAAGGAATTCATGACCACTTATCCAACCCTACAAGAAATGTTAAAGGGGACCCTTTGATTGGAAAGGAAAGACCATAAGAAGAAGAAAGAAAAGTACAAAACACAAAAGGAGCAAAATTACGTATATCTATAAAACTCAGTTAAGGGATTCACAAAATAAAAGGATGTCAAGTATGATATCATATACCTAAAATGTGGGTGGGGAGGGTGAGAGTAAAGAATGGGCTCAAACTTAAGCGACCACCAAATTAATATAGACTGCTATATGCAGAAAATGTTATATACAACATAATGATAACCACAAATCAAAAAAACAGTAAAAGATATGGAAAAAATAAAAAGAAAGGAGTCCAAATATATCATTAAAGAAAGCCAACAAACCATGAGAAGAGAGCAAAAGAAAGGAACAGAGAACTACAAAAACAACCATAAAACAAGTAACAAAATAGCAGTAAGTTCATATCAATAATTACTTTGAATGTAAATGGAGTAAAAGTTCCAATCAAAAGACAAAGGGTGACAGAATGAACTAAAAAGTAAGATTTATCTATTTGCTGCCTACAAGAGACTCATTTCAGACCTAAAGAGAGGGTCTATAGACTGAAATGAAGAAATGGAAAATAATTTATCATGAAAATGGAAATGAAAAGAAAGGTGGGGTTGCAATATTTATATGAGTATTTGCAATCCAGTCCTACAAGAAATGTTAAAGGGGATCCTTTGATTGGAAAGGAAAAACCATATGTTCACAGTCTCAAAGACCAAAGACCACTTATCTTCATAGTCTCAAAGACCAAAGACCATAAGTTTCAACCATAAAGACCATACTCAATGGTAAAGCAAAGACTGTACCATATTCAAATGGTACAAAGACAGTAACAAGAGACAAAGAAGGACGCTATGATATATTAAATGGAACAATCCAACAAAAAGATATAAAAGTTGTAAATATTTATGCATGCAATGTGGGATCACCCAAATACATAAGGCAGCAAATAACAAGCATAAAGGAAGTAATTGATAGCACTACATTAATAGTAGGGGACTTTAACACCGCACTATGTCAATGAACAGGTCATCCAAACAGAAAATCAACAAGGAAACAGTGGCTTTGAATGATACATTGGACCACATTGGACATGGCTCAAACAGATATATTCATAAGAGGACATCCTAAAACAGCAGAATACGCATTCTTTTCAAGTGCACATGGAACATTCTCCAGAATAGATCACATATTAGGCCAAACACAAGTTTCAACAAATTCAAAAATATGGAAGTCATACCATGCATCTTTTCCACTCCAATGCTATGAATCTAGAAATCAGCTATGAGAAAAAAATCTAGAAAGAATACAAATACATGGAGGTTAAGTAACGTGCTGCTAAACAATAGATGGGTCAACCAAGAAATCAAGGAGGAAACCAAAAAATTACATGGAAACAAATAAAAATCAAAACATAATGGTCCAAATCTTCAGGATTCAGCAATAGTGATTATAAGAAGAAAGTTTATGGCAATACAGGCCCTCAAAAAGAAAAATCTCAAGTAAAAACCTAACCTTATACCTAAAGCAGCTAGAAAAAGAAACAAATCCCAAAACCAGTAAGAGGAAGGAAATAATAAAGATTAAAATAGAAACTAAAAAAATAAAATAAGCAATAGAATAGATGAATGAAACCAGGAACTCCTTTGAAAAGATCAACACAACTGATAAACCTTTAGCCAGACTCCCCCCAATACAGAGATAGTGTGGGTGAAAGTCTCAAATCAGAAATGAAAGAGGAGAAATGACAACTGACACAACTGAAACACAAAGCATTATAAGAGAATATTACAAAAAATTATATGCCAACAAACTGGACAACCTAGAAGAAATTGGTAAATTTCTAGAAACCTATAACCTCCCAAAACTGAATCAAGAAGAAATAGAAAATTTGAACAGACTGATTACCAGCAATGAAATTGAATCAGTAATCAAAAAACTCCTAACAAACAAAAATCCAGGATCAGATGGCTTCACAGGAGCATTCTAGCCAAACATTTAAAGACAAATTAATATCTATTTTTCTCAAAATATTCCAAAAATATAGAAGAAGGGAAGCTTCCCAATTCTTTCTGTGAGGCCAGCATTATGCTGATAACAAAACCACATAAAGATACTACAAAAGAAGAGAACTTCAGGCCAATATCTCTGATGAACATAGATGCAAAAATCCTCCACGAAAATACTAGCAAACAGAATCCAACTGTACATCAAAAATCATTCACCATGATCAAGTGGGATTTATTCGTGGGATGCAAGGGTGGTTCAATATTCACAAATCAATCAAATGTGATACATTACAGCAAAAAGAGAAAGGATAAAAACCATATGGTCATTTCAAAAGATGCAGAAAAAGCATTTGACAAAATACAACAACTCATGATAAAAACCCTCAACAAAGTAGGTTTAGAGGGAAAATACCTCAACATAATAATGGCCATCTATGAAAAACCCACAGCTAACATCACACTCAATGGTAAAAACCTGAGAGCTTTTCCCCTAAGATCAGGAACAAGACAAGTATGTCCACTCATTCCACTTTTATTTAACATAGTACTGGAAGTTCTAGCCACAGCAATTAGAAAAGAAATAAAAGTCCAAATTGGTAAGGAAGAAGTAAAACTTTCGCTAATTGCAGAATGACATGATACTGTTTAGAGAAGACCCTAAAGACTCCACCAAACAACTACTGGAACTGATGTATGAATTCAGTAAAGTCACAAGATACAAAATCAGTATACAGAAATGTGTTGCATTCTTATCCACCAATAATGAAGTAATAGAAAAAGAAATTAAGAAAAAAAATCCTGTTGCACTAAAAATAAAAATAATAAGATACTTAGGAATAAAGTTAACTAACAAGGTTAAAGACCTATAAAACTATAACACTGATGAAAGAAATTAAAGATAACACAAATGGAAAGATATTGCATGCTCATGGGTTGGTAGACAAAATACTGCTAAACTGTCCATACTATTCAAATCAATCTACACATTTAATGCAATCCCTATCAAAATACCAACAGCATTTTTCACAGAACTAGAACAAACAATCTTAAAATTTGTATGGAACCACAAAAGTCTCCAAATAGCCAAAGAAATCTTTAAAAAGAAAAAAAAAGAAAGAAAAAACTGGAGGCATCACAATTCCAGATTTCAAGATATACTACAAAGCTGTAGTAATCAAAACAGTTTGGTACTGGCACAAAAACAGATATATAGATCAACAGAACAGACTAGAAAACCCAGAAATAAACCCCGAATTATACTGTCAATTAATACTCAACAAAGGGGGCAAGAATATGCAATGAAGAAAAGAGTCTCTTCAATAAATGTTGAGAAAACTAGAGAGCTATATGCGAAAGAATGAAACTACATCACTTTCTTACACCATACACAAATATAAACTCAAAATGGACTAAAGACTAAATGTGAGACCTAAAACCATAAAAATCTTAGAAGAGAGCACAGGCAGTAATTTCTTTGATGCCGTCTGTAGCATCATATTTCTAGATAGGTCTCCTTAGGCAAGGGAAACAAAAGCAAAAATAAACTATTGATACTATATCAAAACAAAAAGATTTTGCACACAAAGGAAAAAATCCACAAAACTAAAAGGCAACCTATTCAATGGAAGAAGCTATTTGCAAATGACATATCCAATAAAGGGTTAGTATCCAAAATATATAAAGACTTATATAACTCAACAACCAAAAACCAAAACAACATAAAATTAAAAATGGGCAGATGACATAGACATTTATTCAAAGAAGGCATATAAATGGCTGATACATGAAAAGATGCTCAACATCACTTATCATCAGATAAATTCAAATGAAAATCAGAATAAGAAACCACCTTATACCTGTCAGAATGGTGAAAATGAAAACTCATAAAACAGCTAATGTTGGCAAGGATTTGGAGAAAAAGGAACCTTTGTACACTGTTGATGGGAACGCAAACTGCTGTGGCCAGGGTGAAAAAGAGTATGGAGGCTCCTCAAAAATTAAAAACAGAATCACCATATGATTCAGTAATTCTACTACTGGATATTTGCCTAAAAAATATGAAAACACTAATTTAAAAAAGATATATGTACCCTTATGTTTATTGTAGCATTATTTACAACAGCTAAGATATGGAAGCAATCCACTTGTCCACTGATTAATGAATGGATAAAGAGGACGTGGCATATATACATACAATCGAATGGTACTCAGCCATAAAAAGGAATGAAATCTTGCCATTTGCAACAACATGGGTGGATCTAGAGTGTACAATATTAAATGAAATAAGTCAGAGAAGGACAAATATCATGTGATTTTTATATGTGGGATTTAGGAAACATGAATAAAGAGAAATGAAAGAAAAAAACAAAATCAAACAAACAAAAACAACGAAAAAAAAAAAAAACAACAGATTCCTAACTACAGAGAACAAACTGATTGTTCCCAGATAGGGGGGGTGGGGAATGGGTGAAACAGGTGAAGGGGATTAAGAGTACATTTAATCATGATAATCATGAGTAATGCACAGAATTGTTGAATCACTATACTGTACACCTGAAATTAATAAAACAATTTGTTAACTGATAACTATACTAGAATTAAAATTTTTAAAAATAGGAAGAAACTTCCAATATGTAAAGCATATAGATACAAATGCACTATATGTATTACCAAGTATATAAGATATATATTATAAAGCAAAACACAATAAACACTTTGAAACGAAAACCAAGAAATATGAAAGTCCAATAGTCACTAAAAACTAGGTACAATTTACAATTTGATTAGTTTCATAGCATGTTTTGGAATCAGATTATTCACTTTTTGTAATAACTACTGCCCTAAGTGATATTTAGGACCTCTTCAAAACATATTATTCTGATAATTCAATTACATATTCCATGTTGATAAATTGGGTTTGGTGTAATTTTGTCTCCTCTGTCTACCATAGACCCTGACACATGATAGATGTTCAATAAATCATAATTGAATAAAGGAAAGCTTGAATTCAAAAGACAAATAACATCAAAGTGTCAAAGTTGATACATGTGTTGTGCTTAGATAATTCACTGAATCACAGAATTATATTTAAGAAGTAATCACAGTAGGGAAATGTTCAACATGCTGATTTTCAACATGAAGAAAATGATAGGTGAAATTACTTCCTTAAGATCACACAAAGACCAAGAAATTCCCTTCTAAATTTTGAATGTTCTTAAGAAATTCAGGACAGATTTTTTTTTTAAACCACGGTTTTATTTGCTATCAGTGTTAAAAGTGCCAAATATTTGATGCACTTAAAAGGAGCTCAATTTCATTATTTTATATAATCAGAATATCTATTGAGTCAAGTATAATTGTAAATAGACAAATAATAAAATAATGTGTTTATAAGTTATACCCATTAACCTTATTTCATATAATATACTTGAGAGTAAATTTAGGCACATATACATGTGTTATACACATACATATACACACATGTACAAACACAAACCTGCAATTGAAAAACTTGTTTCATAGTTATTCTACTTTTTAAATAAATTATCTTTTAGTAACAATTCAACAAACTTGAATGCAAGTTTATGGATCAGAAAGAGGGAACATTTTCTTCTTTAGTATCTAAATTTACTGTGAGGCAGTGACTTAGGCACTGGGGAAAATTTGGCTTATTATTTCTCTATATCGGTGAGGGGCAGAGAAACAACAAACCTCTGGCGAATATACTTTGTTCTCAGGAAGAAAATGAACTGATTTTGTTCTCTCACCAGGGCTATTTGTGCTAGATATGGATAATGGTCACAGGTGGTCTGATCCGATCTTTTCCTATTTTAGTTGAGAAATAGCTTTTCACACTTAGGAGAGTTCACTCCTATTTAGCTCTGAAAATGAGATGTTCTTGCATTTGTACCCAAACTGAAGTCACCTTCCTTTTATCTTGATAAAATCCCCTCATAAATAGACCTTGGAGAAAAGTTTCATAGTCAGAGGGTAAAAAAACTAGTTTTTTATTATTTTATAAAAATACACACAGCAAAAATTAAGGTGCAGATGTGGTAATTTGATTAATTTTTTACTATTAATCTAAAGTCCAACTTTTATTTTCACAAATCGAAATAGATGGTTTGTATGAATTTCCACTGAAATAAAGTTACTTCAATATGCATTATGTCAACATGGTTTTAATTTTATAATCTTCATTTACACTATTAATTCTGAGTTATTCTTGGGATATGCACTGAAATGGTTCATGTAAAACAATTAAGGGTATTCCTAATAAAGGTAAAATAGAGAATAAGTTTGTGGGTCTGGAAGGAGAATAATTAGATGTGTGGTCAATCATTTTCTATTTATTAGATAATATTGCTATTAAATAAGTAAACACTAAAATAAGATAATGTTGAATTCACACTAACTTCTCTCTGTGCCTGACTGGGAAAACAAAGAGTTATACCCTAATGTTCTAACAAGAATTACAACCACCTCAGGATTAGCTGTTTCTCTGAGTCATTGACTGTGCTCTATTGTGCTTGCAACTACAAACCACAAATAACTAATTGCAGGAAAGATATCCTAAAGGCCAGGCTGAGAGATCTGTTACCATTTCTGAATCAGTAAGTCTTGAGGAATGGATTGCAGTAGGAAAAAATACATATATCTATTCTTTCCAGTGAGAAGAAAATACAATAAAAAACTAGAAGAGTTTAAGAAAGCCGCATCTTTCAGGATTCCTCTCTGGCAGCTCATTTGTATTTGCTCAGCCTGTGTTATAGGATTCATTCAGTCCACCTTAATTGTTCTCAAATCAACCCCTAAAAATGAATGTTTTGAACACTTCAAAATTATGTATATTGTTCCAGTAAGTTATAAATGAGAAGGCAATCTCCACTTGTTTTATGATATTCTGGTAAAAATACTTAAATATTAAGATGCGTAGTATTTAAAAATACCCAATAATGTTACTGGGAAGATTTTGCTCAGGCAAAACTATTAATCTTTAAAGGTTTTATTTATACATCATTTTCCTCCAAGGTTCTGTGCTATGCATTACTCTTAAAGCTGTTTAATGCTGCTTCTATTTCATGATCATAATAGCCTCAAATTTTTTAAATATGTAATTTATTTCTCACCAGGAGTCTGAAAAGAGACGGAAATGCCTACCACAAGGACATACTGAACACTGAGTCACACGTGTACAGATATTTCTTGGTGCCACAGCACAATTCATTTGCAGTTCAGCACCACCTTGAATAAATTATATTTTCCCAAATAACCCATCCCATTGATAGCATCTGATTACTTTTCCTTAGTTTGTATTTCCATACGTTCCCCTTCAAGTGATTACCCCTCTATCACTGGAAAATGTAGTTCTTTGATTTCTTTACTTTCTAATATATTCTGCAAACTTCCATTAAGTATCTCTATAAGGTTTATTAAAATCTTATTTAAAACCTGTTCAGAGATGCCTGGGTGGCTCAGTCGGTGAACCATCTGCCTTTGACTCAGGTCATGATCCCAGGGTCCTGGGATTGAGCCCCGCATCAGGGTCCCTGCTCAGCAGGGAACCTGCTTCTCCCTCTGCCTGTTGCTCCCCCTGCTTGTACTCCTGTTCTCTGGCAAATAAAATCTTAAAAAAAAAAAAAGCCCATTCGTTCTTTTTCCCATATCATTAATAAAGAAGTTATCTATCTGGACCTGCCATCAGGCAGTTGATGCTTATGTTAATGTTTATCATAAACACCATTTTCTTATGGTCCGTTATCTGAGAATCCATTGCTGTGGTACTGATAAGAGTATATTTTACATGAATCTGTATTCATGAATTCAGGGGTATGAATTTATATTATACAAAAGTTATATAACACATTGTAAAACACGGCTAAAAACAAAACAAATGGTATCCTTCTTAATACTAACAATTAAAATACTTTATGAATAAATTTTTTCTTAAACATTTCATTTATTATACATGACTCATTTGCCCTGTTGGGGATTATATTAAATACATATTTATAAGCTGCAGCATATGTTGTTTCCTTTATCTAACAAAGCACAACATTTATTTAGTTCCTCAATGTGCACATCCTGTAAAGCACCCTTAGTGTCATAGATATTTTGGTGTGGAATTTTGATAGTGTTCCAAAAATTATTTTAATAGAGGATTATAGCTCATACGTACTTATTTTAATGACTTTGTATCCCACCTCTTTCAAAAAGAGATTTAGAGCTATTGGTTTCATTATGACTTAGGATGTCCATCAGTAAATCTAGAAGAATGTAAATTTTCATGTTTGGTTGCATAACGTTGGCAGCTCTTGAAATATCGTGTGTGTCTTAAGCAGACAATTTTCCAGAATCATTTTGTATCAAGAAATTTTAAGAGAATACTGCATGGGCGGGGCTTCATTTAAGCAGTCAAAAGAAGGATGGCACAGTATGGTATAACAAACACAGGATATGGAGTAGACAGACCTTGATTCCTGTGCAGGATTGTCATATCTGAACCATGACAATTCATGATCCAGGTATGACTTTTTGGTACAAATTATGACTCAGAATACATGTTCAGAAATTGGCAGATATTTTCACTTTTCATGATTATGACAAAACAATATACCAGAATAACTAATAATTTCCCATGTTTCCTATCTCTATTTTTGTTTTGTTTCATTGTTTTATTTTACATCTCTCTACTTAAGACTGCCAAAATTCAAAAGAAAAGTAACAAATTAAATGATAAACCATGAAATAAATTATAAGATTCTCAAAGCTGAATAACAAAAAAAGATTTTATTTATTTATTTGAGAGAGAGAGCACACAAGAGAGCACAAGTAGGGTGAAGGGCAGATGGAGAAGCAGACTTCCCACTGAGCAGGGAGCCCAATGTGGGACTTCACCCCAGTCTCCAGGATCATGACCTGAGCTGAAGGCAGATGCTTAACCAACTGAGCCACCCAGGCACCCTCTAATCTGCCTTTTAATTAGTGACTGGTCTACCCTATTTTTAACCTATGTTATTATATTTAAAGTGAGTTGCTTATAGACAGTCAGAGATCACTCTTATTTTTTCACCCAATCTGATAATCTTTTTTCATTGGTATGTTCAGAACATGTATGTTTTTTGTAATTATTGCTATGTTTGGATTAAAATATAACATCATACTTGCTGTTTTCTGTTTGTTCCATCTGTTCTTGTTTCCCTCCTTATCTGCCTTCTTTAGGATTAACTGATTATATATTACAATCCCATTTATCTCCAGATCAATTTCAAATTTATTAACTCTTTTAAAAATATTGTTTTATTTTTTTGTGGCTGCCCTAAGACTTACATAGTTTTCATTAAACAAAGTCTACCTTCAGACAAGAATATACTTCTTCATGTATAGAAAAAGCACTCTGCAGCAGTATGCTCCCCATATCTCTCTTCATATTTTGGTTTAATGCTGTCACACACTTTTTTTTTTTTTACCTATTAACAAAATACATTACTGCTAATTTTCTGAGCTCCTAGGATCTATAGTTTTGTGTTACTTTTCTTAATACATCTGATATTCTTTCTCTAGTGAGAGAACAAGGACTGTAGGTCTCTTTGGGAAAAAACTAGGAGATTCACTACCAAAAAAATTTGTCATGTTGTTTCAGAGTTTTTTTTTTCCTTATGTGGACAAAGCCTGTCCTCAAAGGTTTCTGAGTCTATGAACTTGCTCAAAGCTGGCAATGGGGTAAGGGATCATGATCTTTTAGTGGTACCACTTCCCCCAGCCTCTTGCTCATCCATGTTAACCAGCAACTCAGGCTCCTCAGGTAGGAGGGTCTAAATCACCCCACCAGATAGGCAGCATGGGTCTATAATGGAACTGACAAAAGTAAAGGGAATTTAGAATGGTTGGTGGAAGTGAACAAGAAATAGATGATGAACAACATCTGTAGTCTCAAGACCAGTGTTGTAATTTTGTTCACAAACTTTCCTACTGTATGAATCCCTGGGCGAGGTCGGCGGTGGGGGGGGGGGGGGGGGGGGGGGGGGGGGAACACCAGAATCTTTTTTTTTTTTTTTAAACAACCAGAATCTAAAGGGGCTATTCCAAGATAGAATAAAATTATTGTGTAAAGCACGAGGATTTGAGAAGAGCAAAGAGTGGACAATAGTGTATATTGTGGTCTGGCAACATATTCTCTACTTTAGGAACTTGACATTCATTCCCAGTCACAAGCACTTGTGGAATTAGCCCTTCAGTGGGGAAGGTTACATCCTCTAATGCCATTGACTGATAGATGCAGAATACAATGGCCTAGCCCACTTATTTCAATTCTCACCAAATCTATGCACTTTCCCAGCTCCAGAGCTCCCAGTGGGATTGGCTGTTGTCTCTGGTGCTGTGCCATAGTTCAATGTCACCCTCTCTCCAAATCTGCCCCCCTTGTTGCCTCATATGTATTCTTTTAAGAACACTGTATAATTGACCTGTTTGAAAATCTCTTCCTTATGGGCCATTTCCTAAGGAAGCTAGCCTCAGATGCTGTACTAGTAGTAAAGTACAATTTTGCTTGATTATATATGATTCAGTGTTTTGAATAGATTTTATGCTTTACTTTTTAGCCTCAATAACCTTGAATTAGGTCAACCAAAAATTTCATTTTAGATGAGTTCAAGCACATACCTCCTATGATTTCCTTTCCTTCAAGTTACTCAGGCTTTTTCATTTATTCATTCATATATTTTACATTTCTTTATCATTTATTACCATGTTTGTTTGAAAGAGTTGATGTTTAAGGTATTTACTAAACTTTACCTAGGTTTCTTCATGTATTGAATAAGCATGATAGTATTTGCATGAGTGTTGTGGGAAAGAAAATATATAGTGGAGTATATATATAAACCATTTTTCACAGTACAACTCATAATAGAGAAAATTGTTATTTTATAACCTCTCTTTCTATACGCCAACATAAGGATGTCAAGGTCCTTGGTTGGTGGGATCTTTTATAATAATAGCCCCAATCAACTTAGCAAAATACTTTACTATAGATTTGTTAATCATACTACAACAATAGTTTCTCTAAGGAATCAAAAACAAAATAGAAAAAGAAAACCCCCTCATTTTAAGATTTTTTGCTCCTAATTCCCACTAATGAAAGTAGTTAGAGAGTGGACACTTTGGAAGAGGACATGCAATTTTTTGCTTCCCAAAGCAGAAATACATATATTTATGTGTACATATGTGTAAGAGTGTGTGTGTGTGTGAGGTTTGTGTATGCATGTAAATGTATATATGTACACACACACATATATATGGCATATGCATACAAAGACACACATACATATATACATATAGTGGATCTGGGGCTTTGCTTATGGGAACTTAAAGATAGGTTAGGACAGGATAGGATCAGGAAATGTATATTGGCAAAAAAATAAAAATAACTAAGTCCTACAAATTTTGCTCAGACTATTTTCAGGGAAAGAGATAGAAGGGATTTTTGGCTGCATTCTTTATTTCCAAATCAGTTAACAACCACAGAAAAACTTGAGAGTAATTCAAATCAAACACACACACACACACACACACACACACACACACACACACACACAGAGAGAGACTGGTCACTATGATGAAAAGCCAGTAATTTTTTTCTGTAAAGGGATAGAAAGTAAATATTTGAGGTTTTCCAGGCTAATTTCTCTTGTGCACATTGCTCATTGTGTTTTGTTTTTTGCAACTCTTTTAAAATGTAAAAAATATTTTAGTTCATAGGCTATATAAAATAGGCCATGAGGTGGATTGTGCTCCTGGGCTCCTATTCTACAGTATTCTCTATACTGCATAGTTCATGAGTGTAAGAGCAGTGAGTGATGGCCAGACATACCAGCAGAGGAGGAAGGGACTCTCTATCCTAATAAACATGGCTCTGTTAATACAGTGGAACATAGTGTTTGGACATGGAATAGTGCACTCATTTCTTATTTGAGCTATAAACTATCAAGTGAGTCTCTGTGGGTGCAATTAGTTAGCCCCAAAATACTCACCATGAGTTAGCATTCCTGATTTTACACATGGAGTGACATCTTGTGCAAAGAAAACTTACCAAATTTTTTACCATTTCCCCTTAAGACTCACTTCAGAGCATCTTAGGGTTCTGTTTTGTTTGTTTTTAGTTTATTTGTTTTGCCATCCTTAAAATGTGACCAATGATAGAGAACAATCATGGATGATGGTGATAGCTTAGATACTGGTACTGTCTCTACAAGTTTTCTGAACTTAATTGAACTAAGGCTGACTCAGTGTCAGAAATGATAATGCCTTGGCATTCTGTGCTGTAAATAGCTATTATATAAACAATGGAACTTGGGGAAAAATGTATGAGATGAAACCAAGAGAATTAAAATAATAATAAAAGCAGAAAGGCTACAAGCAAAATTCCTCCCAAATTATGATGAAAATAAATACAAATTTTACATAGAGTCATTGGAAGCTTCGATAAGAAAAGTATACCTGTGCCTTTATTGGTTTATAAAGCCAGTCCAGACTTTGTATTCTTTTACCTTATGTCAATAATATAGTATGATGAAGATAATGATATGATGATAATGATGATTATTATAACAGTCTGAATTCTCTATAACATATATCAATTTGATTGAATTGCAAATAACTTGAATTCCACATCCCCTGCCACTTCCAAACACATTTTCAGACTGAGGTGAAGCACATGTCACCCTTGAATTAAATGCATTTATTCTTTCTATGGAACTACATGAAAAGATAAATCAAGAATCTATTAATATCAAAGTGGAATTTATAATGGTAAAGAGCTCAAGGTATTTGCCTTAAAAATCGCTATCGCATCACTGAAGGTAGATGTCAAATATTTAGCCAAAAACTTGAGATACAAAAAACACACATTATCCTGGAATAGGATAAGATTTAATTAACCAACCTTTAGATTTGCAAAAAACCCGAAAAAAAATGTGAGAAATAATGTCCAAGAATCTATTCAAAGATTTTTTAAATTAAATGTGTTCTTTGTATATATCACTAATAGTGTTGACTTAACACTCTCAAGGGTATGTTGAAGGTAATTTTCAGAGCTGAGAAAACTATTCTGGATTGCTTAATTTTCCTCCTTCCTTCCTTCCTCTCTCCCTCCCTCTCTAGATTGGGTTTTATAGTTCCAGAATTTGGCTTAACACTTCCCAAAACCTCCTTATGATACACTTTGAAATTTTTGTCTGTAAACTTCTAAGGAAGAGCCAGAGACATGGAAAAATTAAGGGACTCACTCTTAGAGCAAGTAATCTAAGAAGTGAAATTCTAGAACACAGACCTCTTTTAAGTCTTAGACATTTATTGGAAGGAGTATAATTTTTATCATTTTACTGAAATTCTACATACATAAGAAAACTTTTAGTCTCACAAAAATTAATGTAAAATCCATTATTTTTATTTAAAAGACATGTGAAATAATGGGAAAGTTAAATTTTTCTAGAATGAGACTACTTATTTTTTTTTTTTTACAACAAAAAGCAACTGCATATATCTGAGTCATCATAAGTAATGACCCTTAACATCTTAGTTTGGATGATATGTGTGTTTATTTTTTTTTTCTTTTAAGGGACATATTTTTGAGTGTCAAAAATCTAGTTTGCATTAACTTTTGTAATTTAATCTGCTAATTATAATTCAGTTCTTAAAAAATATATTCTTAATGCAAAACAAAACAAAACATGTCTAGGAGTCATGACTACTGGATGATTTGTCATATTGCGTCTCCTTTGTTGAACATCTCAAACAAGCTCTGGCATACCCAACTCTTTTTTTTCATCAGCTGCTTCTTAAAATCATAAAGCCAATTGTGCATTTAAGCTAGAGAATGAACCTCGGGGCATGCCCATCTGTCTAAACAAATAAGCACATTTCCAACAGAGTTACGGGCAGATTGTTCTTTTAACTGAGGTGATGAATGTGAACATTTAAGAAATTATGAATTATTGAAGAGCACATAGCTTAATGTATTACTTTCCATCCATATAGTCATATTTTGAGACATATTATTGACTTTGGAGTAATTTTACTATTATTATTAATACATCATTAACATTAAAGTGTTTCCAGATTAACATAGTTAACTACAACCATGAAAAAGTGCATTAAAAAGGCAATTGAACATTGTAGAAATAAAACTCCATATGCATGACTCTTAAAGACATATACCTATCCCTAGTGACTTAAAACAAATTTAAAGTACATTAATTCTGTTTTAACTAAAACTTGTATGTAAAACATAAAACAGTAATCTTCAACAAAGGTCAGACATATAAAAAAAAAAAGAACAGCTAGAGGTCTGTTATATCTAAATTAATATGGTAATTATTCACTTATTCATGCTACTACAAAAATCTTAAAGATATTTATACGAAATTTTAAAGGACAGTTTATATTTACAAGAGTACAAAATAACAGAAATGATCTTCTCCACAATTAAGTTAGTTAAAGGTTATCTGAAATTAAAAGGTGCATCTCTTTTACAGGTATGGGGAGAAAAGGTATAAGTTAGATGTGACTAGAGTTAATGTGAACTAAGAGAGAAAATCATTCGAATGTAAGCTAAATTTGCCCTCTGCTTTGCGTGTGTGTGTGTGCGCGCGCGTGTGTACGCGTGCGTGTGTGCGTGTGTGCGTGTGTGTGCGCGTGTGTGCGTGTGTGTGTGTTGAGCAGCTTTCCTTTGTACTAATTTTCTTTTGAAATATAAAGGTCAGCATTTGAATGAATGGGAAGGGGAATTATTAAAAACTATTTACAAGGTACAAATGAGGGCAGAAACTAGAAGGAACGGGTATGCTAATGAGAACACAGAATTAGTCCAAGAAAAATTGTGAGCATTCAAAGTATTTTTCTTTCCTAATCTTTAGAAAGGTGGTTCATGCAATTAAAGGTAATCATTTATGTTCATAGAGTGGTACACAAAGACTTGGAATGATTTCCAGTCACAGCAGGCAATTTCCACACTTCAGAAAATTATCCTATTTTTTTCGCATATGCAATATTGTGCACCTAAAATCTTAATTGTGACCCAAAACCTTCTCTCGGGGGCGGGGCGGGGGGGGGAGACAAGAAAGCAAAAACTTCTATGTTTGAAAAGTCAATTCCTTTAGTTAGGATTTTAAAATATTGGCTCTTTTTAAATCTATTTTGCATCATTATAGCTTATTTTAGAATTTCCACTAGAATAAAGATTTCCATGTTGGCTTGATTTTTGATTTAAGGAAATTCAAATAATATCACTTGTACGCTTTTGCGCCAGCTTCTCTCATTCAGTAGTATAACTGTGGGATTTATTCACATTGCAGACAATTATTTAAAGTATTAATTCTATACTTTGCACTTAAATATTGAAGATATATTAGCTACTGTTCATATTTCTACTCTCTCTTTGGATATCCTTCTTTCTCCCATTACTTTCTCATTCATGGAGCAGCATGTTCCCTTTTCTCTTAGTTTATACCTGTTTTGGTGAGAAATATTTTCCAGTTGATTTGTAAAAAATGGATTCATGGGAAATATCTTTTTAAAGTTGTTGCACATCAGAGGGATGCCTGGGTGGCTCAGTCAGTTAAGCGTCTGCCCTTGGCTCAGGTCATAATCCCCGAGTCCTGGGATCAAGTCCTGCATCGGTCTCCTTGCTCAGTGGGGAGCCTGTTTCTCCCTCTGCCTACTCCCCCCTTTTCTGACAAATAAAAATATTTTTAAAAAATTAAGTTGTTGTCCATCAGAAAAATTTTTGATTAGAATAGAAATCCCTACTATAATTTTTTTTCATTAAGAATTTCCAAACTACGCCTCCTTTATCTTATTCTCTTTTGCTGTTGATATTAAGATGCCTTGTTTATTTCCCATCCTTCCTGTGTACTTTTTCTTTTATTCTGGAAGGATTTAGAATCTTTATTTTAACCCTGGTGTTCTGAAAATTCACACTGATATATGCCTTAGGCTGGGTCTTTCTTTTATTTCATTCTCCGTGTCCTTTCTAGACCCTTTTACTCTTGAGATGATTAACTACAATCCAAGGAAGTTTTCCTGTGTGGTTATCTGAATATTTCTCCCTTTATGTACTTTTTCTTTTAGAAAATACTGTTAGTTGGATTCTGCACCTCCTGAATTCACCTACTTCTTTGCTTTGCTTTGCTTCAAATCTCTTCCTACGTTTAAGGATTCCATCAATTTGCCAACTTGTCTATTAAATTATTATTTCAACTGTTGTAGCTTATATTATCTTGTATTCAGTGGGTTTGTGATCTTTTTGTGTTACAGATGCAGTAACTTTTCTAAGAACATTAACTGGAGTTTGCAGCTTTTGACACTATTTTCCTGCACTTACTGTATTCTTTTCCTCTCTCTACTACTAGTTTTGTTTCTGTTTTGTTTAGCGTCTGTCTTTCCTGATGGAGAGCCTCAACAAATTCTACTGATTCTTTGGCATTTCATATTCAAAATTTAAGTACTGAACAGATAACTGAAGGTTCTGTTAAGGACAGGTGTGCTTATCTGGTGGAACTGAATATAGGATGGTCAGGGAAGGAGAAATATTCTGAGGAGGCATCCTAAAAGTCAGTATCTACAGGCTTTCTAAGGCTAATATTTTTTTCAGAAAAAAAAATCCTCCAAGTGATTGAGTAGGGACAATCAGTATTATAACATTCTCACCATTTATTGAGCTAATTTTTATTTAAGATGCTGCTTTTTCAATCATAATTTAATTATTTTGCTTCAATTTCTCCAGTTCATGTGCTTCCGGATTCCTAGGATCAACTGGATAGAGAAAACATTTGGATATGAGAGTTTTATAGCTTCAGAGGGATCAAATTTGTCTTTATCTACACTCTTTAGACCAACCTTGTGCTTTTAATTGCTTATTCTCACCCCTAGCCTTCATAGTACCTCATACAACTACCTTTTTTTTTTTAAGACAGAGCGAGGTGGGGGGTGGGGCAGAGGGAGAGAGAGAATCCCAAGCAATCTCCACACTTAGCACAGCACCTGATACAGGGCTCAATCTCACAACTAAAAAATCATGATGTGAGCTGAAAAGGAGTTAGACAGTTAACCAACTGAGCCACCCAGGCGCCCCTCATGCAACTACTTTCTAGATATTTCAAGAGTTCTTCAGTGATGCTTTTATTTCTAACTGGGATTTCTCTTTTCAGGGAGTAAGCATTTCACTGTGTTCACGTTGCAAAGGCATTTGACACTCTGCCCATTTCCAACTATCATGCTTTAACACTACCGTTCTCCGCCTAGTTTCATCAAACTTAGATTTTTTTTCTGTTCATTTTCCATGATTTTCAGATGAAGGAGAAAACACATTCTTTACACCGACATCTTAAAACTGTTCAAATTGTTTTTTATCGAATAATTTTGATAGGTTTGATGATTTCTGATATTTACAGGAATATTTATATATTTTAGTTTTTGTCTCTATTAGGTTTATATTACCACGATTATTTAAATATTTGATGGCTGTTGGAGAACTGTAGTAGAACTGAGGGCTTGAAGAAGATATTGAAAAATAAACATTTTCCTTTAGGCTTTCTACATAAACTTCTAATATCTGAATATAGACATTGCATAGTCTTCTAAGTTTTAACCTCTTTGCCTACCTGATAAAATTTCATCACAAATTATGTTGAACACATTATTAAAAAGTCAAAATTACTAGTGAATATAGTGATAATGAGTGAATCTCTTAAAGTACACACTATGTGCCATAGGCCTGAAGACTTGTAAACATCTACTAGCTATTACAAATCAAATCACTTGGCTCAAATACCTATAAAATAGATATAAGAATACTGGCTTATGGGGATGCCTGTTGGCTCAGCTGGTCAAGCAACTGACTCTTGATTTCGGCTCAAGTTGTGATCTCAGTATGGTGAGATCCAGCCCCACAATGAGCCCCATATCAAGCTCCGGCTTAGTGGGTAGTCTGCTTGAGGCTCTTTCTCTCCCTCTCCCCCTATGCCTCACCCCCACACTGTCTCTCTAAAATAAATAAATATTTTTTTTAAAAAAAAGGAATACTAGCTTATTATATTCATGAAAAATTTGTATACCTGAATTTATTGCATTATATCATATATTTAAAAACTTGGTTTAGAAACAAGAGCCAGAGATAGAAATTTTAGTAATTTAACAAAACTTATTAGTCATATATATTTTCTCCATCCATGTATTCTTTCTTTTATGGGCAAGATTGCATATTTCCCTGAGTTCAGATGGTAGAAGCACTCTGTAAACTCAACTGCATTCATATATATTATTCTGTTGGAAATTATCAATAGTTCTCATATTGTTCTGTTTCACTGGTCTTCTTAAAATGCACAATCAACATATGTTATGTTTTTGTGTATATCTGATCACAGCTGGTGGCCTTACACAGGAGAGGGAAAACACACACACATTCCAAAATGTACTGGATAATTTTATGCTCCTCTTGTGTCTCAAATTTCTCAAAACTAACCAGTTTTTGAGGAAAAATGTACCACTTTGGTTCAGTTGTTTCAGAAGAGTGGCAAGAATTTTATATTAAACTAGCTTGTGTTTAAATGTATTCTTTGCTTTCTAACCCACCTAGTTAAAAATTCTTCTAAAAATCCCGTTATTTTTCTAAAATGCTCAGAGACAAACTAGATAGAAATACATCTTAATAAATATTTATATTACAGTGTTGAACTTTGTATATTTTGAATAATTTTATATCATTATATAGGAAAACCGAGACACCAGAGACATTCTTTGATGTATTTAACAACTCGGGGCACTCAGTAACTTTTAGGGTAAATATTTCACTGAACATTTCTGAAAAATTCATTTTCTGAACTTTTGTTCAGGATGTAATTCTTAAAATGTAACAAGCTTAGTTATTGTATTTTCGATTTTTATTTGGAAATAGTTCCATAAGGATATCTTCCTATGTATTATATTTTTAAAAGATTCATGTAATCATAGAATTATTATAAGCATTTTCCTAATCAAGGTATAACGAAATTATAATCCAACATTTATGCTGTATTTAAAATCTTCTTTAGGAGCATACTCTCATTGAATATAACCAATGAGCCAAAAGAGTGAAGAGAATCTGCTAACATGAGCAAAATCATTAATGAACAGGCAGGTAGACTATACTCTGATGTTAAATAAACAATACTCTTGGGGAGGGGCAGGAAAATAATTCAGTTAACCACCTCTTTATACATAGGTTAACACTAAAATTATTTTTATATCTGAAGAACTGTTTATTATTGCAATTCAAACCATTTCAAAATTTGTACCCAAAGCAAATTTTTATAGTACAATTATTGAGAAGATAAAAAGGAGTTAGTAACAAAAATGCTGACACATCCATAACTAGACTCCTGCAACCAGGCTTTGCTATAATAAAGCACGGTTTTATTAAGCACTTAATTAATTGCTGCATTAAAATGATAGGGGCCCAACTCATAAAAATGACTTATGAGAATGCAGGCTTCTTTTGCTGTGTTAACTGAAAATGCAAGCTGTACACACCATTTAATTAAGAAAAAATGTAATCAAGCAATAGTGTGGGTGTTTAGTTTGAAAGCAAAACTTGCAGGTGTGAGGGGACAAAGAAATGTGATCATGACATCTTTAGCTGAGAGTACCATTTATTGGAAGTGACTATAAGATAAAGTTTCATAGGCTTAGCAACTGAAATAACGGTGCTCAGAGGTTTATCCTATTGATTTTACCTATTTTTAATTTCGAGTTGCACTGAAGACATGTATACAGCAATCCTAATTGCAGACTATCTATTCAGTGTTATTTGAGGAAATTTTTTAAAGGCAACCTAATAATAAGAAATATTTAAGTTCTTATTCTATTGCAGATATTGTGCTAAGGACTTTATATGGATTAATTTTATTTCTCTCAACAGCCCTTTCAAGTTAATTCCAGTTTTACAAACGGAATCTTAGGGACATTAAATAACTTTTCTAAAACCACACAACATGTGGCGGAGGAGACAGATTCCTAATAGAGCCAATAAGCATGACTGCACAGCCTGTGCATTTAAACCTTATGCCCGCTCTCCCTGTTTTTAATTTAAATGCCACCTGTAAAATTGTGGTCACTTTCACGCTCTATTATATAAGATCTGGGGCAATAGTTTTGTGTATAAATTACCCTAATTATTTTAGATTTCCCTCCAGAAAAGAAAAAAAAAGACAACACAAATTATTGTATCTGTTCAGAGACTCTAGGGATGACAGAAGAGGCAAAAGGAAACGTAGTTTTCCCTAGTGGTTAATCTGGAACCCAAATAAAATAATTCTTTTCCAGAGGTGGCCAAACTTCAAAAGCTTATTCTTTCCTTGTCTGCAGCCATTATTAATGAAATGAAAGCTATACTTTTCTTTCCTAAAGAAATAAGCCTTCAGCTGGCCTTCCCAGAGAGCTATTCATCACCATCATTTAATTATACAGCAATGACTCACACTCACAAAATATTGTAAAGGAGTAAGAAGTAAAGACAGTTGTTATGATAGAATTGAAAATCATAGCATTGAGTTCCTAAAAGATTTTCTTGATACAGACCCCAAATTTCTAAAGTATTTTACTCATTTACCCTTCCTTTAGATTTTTATTCAGTTTCACCTTTTTCACCTTCTTTATCAAGAAACCATGCCTTATTTTTAGCTCTCATATGTATCTGAAATCTGATCAAGATAATATAGGTACCAAAGTAAGATAATTTAATTATACTTCACAGAATATACTATTCCTCAAGCTCAACAATATTTTATGCAATAAAGACAGGTAAAATTTGATATCAAAATGAAATACTGCTGATCAAGAAATTTGCTGATAAAAAAAATTTCTCCTTTAGTGACTTCAATGATAAAACTTTAAAATTAAAACAACTGTTAAAAGTAAACAAAAAACAAACAAAATAACCGTCCTTTTCTTCAAATATTCAGTGGCTTGGCCACCAATATCTTAAGGTTATTGTTCCTAAGGTAAGTCTAGGCAATCAAAGCAACATATTATCCAGATAATTTTGGCTACATTAAATATCACTATACCAGATAACTGAAGATAAAGTATTTTTTTACAGCAAAATTACAAAATATTTAAAACTCCTAATGTAACATTCTAGAAACACAGTAAGAAAACACAGCAAGCTAAAAAACATAAAGTGAGGACTTTATCAACAAAATATATAAAAACAAGGTATACTTTTCTAAAAAAAAAATAAAATAGTGTTCAGATTATAATAGAAGATCTCAAAGCAAAAAATCAAACACAGATTTTTCAGTCATAAGTATATAACTGAAGAAAATCCCTGAAGCAATAAAAAAATTTAAATATTGACGTTTAAATGTAATTATTATTGGTAATCTTCATTATTCTATATTTCTTATTTTTAGAATTACAATTCTATAATAAATTTGATCAAATAATCAAGTAGAAATTCCAGGAGCAATTTTACTACTTAAAGCATTCAGCTGTCTCTGAGCCAATATGCGAAAGTTTCTATATTGCATATATAATTTAGTATCTATCAAATAGGACCTGTGCTCTTTGAGACAAAAGATTCTTCAGTTATTTTTTGCCATAAAGAAACAAAAACCTAAGACAATAAGACACACATACTGATTTATGTCCATAAAACTTTGGGTTTTTTTTTTTATTGTTGTTATTTCCAAATCAAATAAAGTACAAAGTGCTATGCTGGCCAAAATTGCCAGCGTTTGGGCAAAGGTGGGTTTTGTATTTTGACTGAATAGTTCTAAGCCAAAAAGTAGGTGCAACTGGATGGTCAATGGTAGCACAAAATGAGGGATTTTTTTTGCAGTGTGGAATCAAAGTTCTCCAAGTAAAACAAGGCACCTGCTTCAGGAAATGGAAATAAAGNCTGAATAGTTCTAAGCCAAAAAGTAGGTGCAACTGGATGGTCAATGGTAGCACAAAATGAGGGATTTTTTTTTGCAGTGTGGAATCAAAGTTCTCCAAGTAAAACAAGGCACCTGCTTCAGGAAATGGAAATAAATGTTTCTATTTGTCCAAGGGAGGAAATTATATGTCTCCAAAGAGATTCAAAGACGATTTCTCTTTACCCATTTGTGGAATATGATGGAGAAGATTTCTCCTTTACCTTTTTTAAGGTAATAAAGAATCAGTTTAAGTGTATAGTTTGATAAATTTGGTAATTACATACGATTGCAATGACCATTGCCACAATCAGACCTAGAACAGTTCCACAGATCTAAAAAGTTCCTCCTGCCATATTGCAGTCAATTCAATCTGACCTCAAAACACAGCCACTAATCTGCTTTATTATTTTTCATTAGTATAATTTAATAGAATCAATTCATAGATAGCCTTTTGTGTTTGATATCTTTCAATTAACATAGGTGTGATTCACCTATATTTTGAGTATTAATATTACATGTCTCTTTACTTCCAAGTAGTATTCCATAATATGGATATACCAAAATCCATTATTTTTGATTACTGGTGATAATTTTTATTGATTATTGATTTACTGATTAATAGACATTTTATTTCAGTTTTTAGTGAATAATCCTATGATTACCCATATGAACATATTTGTGTAGGCACATATGTTAATTTCCATTGGATAATTACCCATGAGTGGAATTTGTGAATCTTAAAAAGAAGAGTAGCTTTAACATAACAAAATATTGCTATTGTATTTTCTAGAACTCTCCAATTTTCTATTCTCAGCAATATTATATGGAGTTCTAGTTGTTTAAACTCATCATTATCTTGATATTGTCACTTCTTAAAAATTTAGTTATTCAATGGATTCATCATGGGATATAATTAGGGATATAATTTGCATTTCTGTAATGAATAATAAGACTATACATCTTTTTATGTGCTTATTGGCCATTCGTAGGTCACCCGTATGAAGTAAGTGTTGAAAGCTGTTCCCCATTTTCATATTGGTTTTTTAGCTTATTAGCAAGTCATAATATAATACAAGAACTGTGGGACAATTTCAAAGTTGCAACATGCATGTAAGTAAAATACCAAAAGAAAGAGGAGATAATGAAGCAGAAGAAATATCTGAAGTAATAATGACCAAGAATTTTGTAAAATTAATAACAGACACCAAAATACTTATGCAAGAAGTAAACACACAAAAATTAAACATTAAAAAATACCCTAAAATCCACATATAGACTTATCATATTGAAACTTTAGAAAATCTTAGAATAAGGAGAAAAATCTTAAAAGAAGAGAAAGGTAGATAAAACATTTTACCTCTAATGGAACAAGGATATAAATTACAGTGGACTATTCATCAGAATCCATGAAAGCAAGAAGAGAGTAGAGTTGAAAAGTTTTGAAAGAAAGAAAAAAAAAACTACCAAAGTAGTTTCTACACCCAGAAAACTTATTTTTCAAAAGTGAAAGAGAGCTCTTTGGTTTCAACAGCAGAAATGAGATGGCAAAGGGGACTCATCGTTTGGAAATGCTCACAAGGATGCTCTAATACCACTTTCAGAAGTCGATCTGTGGCAAATGTGGCTCTCCTGCCAAGCAGAAGAGAAAGTATAACTGGAGTGCCAAGGGTAAAACCACTGGGATAGGTGGAACAAGACACCTAAAAGTTGTGTACCACAGATTCAGGCCTGGATTCCATGAAGGAGCAATACCTAAATTCAAGAGGGCAGCTGTTGCAGCATTCAGTTCATCTTAAGGATTTCAATGGTTAGTCACACATAAATGTTCTGGTTTCAAAACATTAAAGAAAAGTGAAAGAGAAATAAAGACAATCTAGGTAGAACAAATGCCGAGGGAATTCATTACCTGCAGATCTGCCCTGCAAGAAATGTTAAATGATTTTCTTTAGGCAGAAGGAAAATACAGGTTAGAAACATGGATCTATATAAAGAAAGGAAGAGTTTCAAGCAAGGAATAAAAAGGGAAAGTAAAATATTTTATTTTTTTCTTATTCCTTACTGATCTAAGAGATAATTATTCAAGGTAATAATACTAGCAATGTCTTGGATGATTGTAGCAAATAGATAAGTGAGATGAATGACAGCAATTATCACCAAGAGTGGAGGAAGGTTAAAAGGTACCTGCACTAAACTTAAAGTGAGATAGTTTTATTTTAAAATAGACTAAAATTTGTCATAAATGTATACATAAATTCTAAAACAAAAACAATTTAAAGTATAGTTGATACACTAAAAGATGATTTACATAAAATATTCTATTGGAGAAGGAAGATAAAGGGAGCTCTAGCAACAAAGAGAAAACAGTTCCAGACATAGTAGATATTAATCCAGCTACTGATGCAAAGGTGATACACATTTACTACAAACTGTATTTTGAATTTTCAATTTTCATCTTTTCTTCGGTAGCAATATGAGATATGATACCCTCTCATGATACTGGACAGTGTAGAGAGCTATAGGTCCCCGTCAGCCACACAATTACAAGGGTAAATAACTGATACACTTACAACCCTTATGTGTCCATATAATCATTGTTTTTTCACTGTCAGTGTTCAAAAAATTACAGGAAATATTCAACATTTATTATAAAATAGGGTTTGTGTCAGACAATTCTGCCCACCTGTAGGTTAATTTAAGTGTTCTGAGCATGTATGAGGTAGACTAGGATAAATTATGATCTTTGGTAGGTTAGGCACAATAAATGCATTTTCAACTTAAATTTCTACAATGAGTTTATCCAGATGTAATGCCATTGTAAGTTGAAGAAAAGCTTTATATAAATACTTTAAATACGAATGCTAAAAATGCCCCAATTAGGGGCGCCTGGGTGGCACAGTCATTAAGCAAAAACCTTTGGCTCAGGGCATGATCCCAGTGTTCTGGGATCGAGCCCCACATCAGGCTTCTCCTCTAGGAGACTGCTTCTTCCTCACCCACTTCCCCTGCTCGTGGTCCCTCTCACGCTGGCTGTGTATCTCTGTCAAATAAATAAATAAAATCTTTAAAAAGAATAAAAAATAAATAAAAATGCACCAATTAAAATACAATAAGGGGCAGAGTAGATAAAAAAAAGACAACTATATGTGTCCAAAAAAAAACAATTTGAATAGAAAGACTAATAGNCTTTAAAAAGAATAAAAAATAAATAAAAATGCACCAATTAAAATACAATAAGGGGCAGAGTAGATAAAAAAAGACAACTATATGTGTCTAAAAGAAAACAATTTGAATAGAAAGACTAATAGCTTAAAGGTGAAGGAATGAAAAAAGACATACCATGCTAGCACTAATCAAGGAAAGCTGGAGAAGAACTATATTATTTTCAAAGAAAGCAGACTTGAGATCAATAAAAATTATCACCGATAAAGAGAATTAAGAGATAAATCCACAGCAATGTATAGCAATCCTAAATGTGAATGCATCTAAAAATAGAATTTCAAAATATATGAGGTAGGCGTATCTGGGTGTTTCAGTCAGTTCAGCGTCTGGTGATTTCAGCTCAGGTCATGGGTGGTGAGATTAAGCATCATGAGCAAAACATCAGGCTCCGTGCTCAGCAGGGAGCCTGCTTGAGATTTTTCCCCTTCTGTCCCTTCCCCCACTAGCACTTGCTTTGTGCTCTCTAAAATAAATAAATCTTTAAAAATATATATATGAGGCAAAACTGATAGAACTGAACAGAGATGTAGATAAATCCACTATTAGAACTAGAGGCTTCCAACAACCTGGGGCAGCAGCTCTTTCTGCCCATGGTTCCAGTCCCATGCTTTAATAAACCACCATTTTGCACCAAAGCTATCTCAAGAATTCATTTTTTGTTCATCAGCTCTGGACTCCACCCCACTGAACCTCACCCATATCCCACAACCTCATCGCTTCTGAGAGCTGGTTTACCAGATGGGATCCTTGGCTTATTTCAGAGGCAGGGGAGAAAAGATGGCGAAGGAGTAGGGGACCCCTTTTTCAGCTGGTCCCCTGAGTTGAGCTGGATAGGTACCAGACCATCCTGAACAACCATGGAATCAGCCTGAGATG
>NC_048224.1:94138575-94237851 GCF_002007445.2 Ailuropoda melanoleuca
TCAAGAAGCCCACATCCCTAAGGTCCCTATAAAACAAGTGCACACTGCCTGGGTCCTGGTCAATAATTTGGACTCTGGGCATCCCTGCAACTTCTCCTCATCAGAATGACAAGGAGGAGAAATCCCCCCCAGCAAAGAAAAGATAAGGAGTCTGTGGCCTCTGCCACAGGACTGATGGATATGGATATAACCAAATTGTCAGAAATGGAGATCAGAGTAACAATGGTCAAGATGATCTGTAGGCTGGAAAAAAAATATTAATGAAAATATTAATGAGAATATAGAATCTCTAAGGGCAGAAATGAGAGTGAATCTGGCACAAATTAAAAATGCTATGAATCAAATGCATTTACCCTAGATGCTGTTATGGCCGGGGTAAATGAGGCAGAAGAACAAATTATTGAATTGGAAGATGGGATGGTAGAAGAGAAAGTTAAAATGGAAACTTGGCTCAAAAATATACAATCTCAAAAATGTAGATTATGGGAGATTACTGACTCAATGTAACATTCCAATGTCAGAATCATCGGCATCCCCGAGGAAGCGGAGAAAGACAGAGGTCTAGAAGAGACATTCGAACAAATTGTAGCTGAGAACTTCCCTAATCTGGCAAAGGAAACAAGCATTTGTTTCCAAGAGGCAGAGAGGACCCCTCCCAAGGTCAGTGACAACATACCTACACAACATCAAGTCATAGTGCAATTCGCAAATATTAGATCCAAGAATACAGTACTGAAAGCAGCCAGGGGGAAGAAAATACTTACATACAGAGGGAAAAATATCAGAATAATATAAGACCTGTCTACAGAGATATGGCAGGCCAGGAAGGGGTAGCAGCATATTTTCAAAGCTCTATCTGAGAAGAACATGCAGCCAAGGATCCTTTCTCTAGCAAGGCTGTCATTCAGAATTGATGGAGAGAGAAGGACATTCCAGGATCAGCAGAAACTGAAGGAATTCGTAACCACCAAACCAGCCCTACAGGAGATATTAAGGGGGTTTCTATAAAAGTAAAGAGGCCCCAAGAGTAATACAAAACAGAGATTTACAATCTATAGAAACAAAGACTTCACAAGCAACATGACATCCTTAAAATCATATCTCTCAATAATCACTCAATGTGAATGACCTAAATGCTCCCATAAAATGCCACAGGGCTGCAGATTGGATAAAAAGATATGACCTATCCATTTGATGTATACAAGAGACTCATTTTGAACCTAAAGATACATCCAGACTGAAAGTTAAGGGATGGAAAACCATTTTTCATGCCAGTGGACCTCAAAAGAAAGCTGGGGTAGCAGTTCTCATATCAGACAGATTAGATTTTAAACTAACGACTGTAGTTAGAGATACAGAAAGGCACTATATTATTCTTAAAGGATGTATCCAACAAGTGGATATGACAATTATAAATATCTATGCCCCAATGGGGGAGCAGCTAGATACACACGCCAACTCTTAACCAGAATAAAGAGACATATAAAAAATAAAACGTTAATAGTAGGGGACTTCAACACTCCACTCTCAGCAATAGACAGATCACCTAAGCAGAAAATCAACAAAGAAAAAAGAGCTTTGAATGACATACTGGACCACCAGATGGATCTCATAGATATATACAGAACACTACACCCCAGAACAACAGAATACTCATTTTTTTCGAATGGATATGGAACTTTCTCCAGAATAGACCATATACTGGGTCATAAAAAAGGTTTCAACTGATACCAAAAGAGTGGGATTATTCCCTGCATATTCTCAGACCACAATGCTTTGAAACTGGAACTCAATCACAAGGAAAAATTTGGAAGAAACTCAAACACTTGGAAACTAAGAACCATCCTGCTCAAGAATGATTGCGTAAACCAGGAAATTAAAAATCAGTTTAAACAATTTTTAGAGACCAATGAGAATGAAAACACATTGGTCCAAAACCTATGGGACACTGCAAAAGTGGTACTAAGGGGAAAACACATAGCCATCCAAGCCTCACTCAAAGGAACTGAAAAATCTAAAATGCAGTTTTTATATTTTCACCTCAAGCAGCTGGAGCTGGAACAGAAGAACAGGCCTAAACCCATGCATTAGAAGGCAGTTGATCAAGATTAGAGCAGAGATCAATGAATTGGAAACCATGAGCACAGCAGAGCATATCAACAGAACTAGAAGCTGGTTCTTTAAAAGAATAAATAAGATTGATAAGCCACTAGCCAGACTTATTCAAAAGAATAGAGAAAGGACCCAAATTAATAAAATTATAAAAGAAAGGGGAGCGATAACAACCAACACCAATGAAATAGGAAGGATCATTAGAAACTTATCAACAGCTTTCTGCCAAGAAATTAAACAACCTGGAAGAAATGGTTGCCTTCCTGAAAACCTATAAACTACAAAGACTGAAAGAGGAGGAAATTGATTATTTAAACAAACCAATTAATTATGAAGAGATTGAAGCAGTGATCAAAAACCTCCCCCAAAACAAGAGTCCAGGGCCTGATGGATCCCCGGGGAATTTTACCAAACATTTAAAGAAGAAACAATACCTATTCTCCTNCTATTCTCCTAAAGCTGTTTCAAAAAATAGAAACAGAAGGAAAACTACCAAACTGATTCTATGAGGCCAGTATTACCTTGATCCCCAAACCAGGCAAAGACCCCATCAAAAAGGAGATTTACAGACTGATATCCCTGATGAATATGGATGCCAAAATTCTCAACAAGAGCCCAGCTAATAGGATCCAACAGTACATTAAGGGGATTAACTCTCAAGACCAAGGGGGATTCATCCCTGGGATGCAAGGTGGTTCAACATTCACAAATCGATCAGCGTGATAGATCATATCAACAAGAAAAGAGTCAATAACCATATGGTCCTCTCAACTGATGCAGAAATGTTTTTGACAAAATACAGCATCCTTTCCTGATTAAAACCCTTCAGAGTGTAGGGAGAGAGGATACATTCCTCAATTTCAGAAAAACCATCTATGAAAAGCCTACAGCCAATATCATTCTCAATGGGGAAAAGCTGAAAGGCTTTCCCTTAAGATCAGGAACACGACAAGGATGCCCACTCTTGCCATCATTATTCAACATAGTACTAGAAGTCCTTCCAACAGCAATCAGACAACAAAAAGGGATAAAAGGTATCCAAATCGGCAAAGAAGAAGTCAAACNGAACCATATGATCCTCTCAATTGATGCAGAAAAAGCATTTGACAAAATACAGCATCCTTTCCTGATTAAAACCCTTCAGAGTGTAGGAATAGAGGGTACATTTCTCAATCTCATAAAAGCCATCTATGAAAAGCCTACTGCAAGCATTATTCTCAATGGGGAAAAGCTGGAAGCCTTTCCCTTAAGATCAGGAACACGACAAGGATGCCCACTCTCGCCACTATTATTCAACATAGTACTAGAAGTCCTTGCAACAGCAATCAGAAGACAAAAAGGGATCAAAGGTATCCAAATCGGCAAAGAAGAAGTCAAACTCTCTCTCTTCGCAGATGACATGATGCTCTATTTGGAAAATCCAAAAGACNCTATATGGAAAACCCAAAGGATCCACCCCCAAACTACTAGAACTTATAGAGCAATTCAGCAATGTGGCAGGATACAAAAATCAATGCTCAGAAATCAGTTGCATTTCTAAACACGAATAACGAGACTGAAGAAAGAGAAATTAGGGAATCCATCCCATTTACAATAACACCAAAAACCATGCGTTACCTTGGAATTAACTTAACCAGAGACGTAAAGGACCTATATGCTAGAAACTATAGATCACTTTTGAAAGATATTGAGGAAGACATAAAAAGATGGAAAAATATTCCATGCTCATGGATTNGAAGACACAAAAAGATGGAAAAATATTCCATGCTCATGGATTGGAAGAATAAACATAGTTAAAATGTCTATGCTCCCCAGAGCAATCTACACTTTCCATGCCATCCTGACCAAAATAGCAATGACATTTTTCAAAGAACTGAAACAAACAGCCCTTAAATTTGTGTGGAACCAGAAAAGGCGCCAAATCACCAAGGAATTGTTGAAAAGGATAAACAAAGCTGGGGACATCACAATGCCAGATTTCAAGCTGTACTACAAAACTGTGATCACAAAGACAGCATGGTACTGGCACAAAAACAGACACATAGACCAATGGAACAGAATAGAGAACCCAGAAATGGACCCTCAGCTCTTTGGGCTACTAATCTTCGACAAAGCAGGAAAAAAACATTCAATGGATAAAAGACAGTCTCTTCNAAAGATGGAAAAATATTCCATGCTCATGGATTGGAAGAATTAACATAGTTAAAATGTCCATACTACCCAGAGCAATCTACACTTTCAATGCTATCCCGATCAAAATACCGAGGACATTTTTCAAAGAACTGGAACAAATAGTCCTTAAATTTGTATGGAACCAGAAAAGGCCCCGAATCTCCAAGGAACTGTTGAAAAGGAAAAACAAAGCTGGGGGCATCACAATGCCGGATTTCGAGCTGTACTACAAAGCTGTGATCACAAAGACAGCATGGTACTGGCACAAAAACAGACACATCGACCAATGGAACAGAATAGAGAACCCAGAAATGGACCCTCGGCTCTTTGGGCAACTAATCTTTGATAAAGCAGGAAAAAACATCCGGTGGAAAAAAGACAGTCTCTTCAATAAATGGTGCTGGGAAAATTGGACAGCTACATGCAAAAGAATGAAACTTGACCACTCTCTCACACCATACACAAAGATCAACTCCAAATGGATGAAAGACCTCAATGTAAGACAGGAATCCATCAAAATCCTAGAGGAGAACATAGGCAGCAACCTCTACGACATCGGCCAAAGCAACCTTTTTCATGACACATCTCCAAAGGCAAGAGAAACAAAAGATAAAATGAACTTGTGGGACTTCATCAAGATAAAAAGCTTCTGCACAGCCAAGGAAACAGTCAAAAAAACTAAGAGGCAGCCCACGGAATGGGAGAAGGTATTTGCAAATGACACTACCGATAAAAGACTGGTATCCAAGATCTACAAGGAACTTCTCAAACTCAATACACAAGAAACAAATAAGTAAATCAAAAAAAATGGGCAGAAGATATGAACAGACACTTTTCCAATGAAGACATACAAATGGCTAACAGACACATGAAAAAATGTTCAAAATCATTAGCCATCAGGGAAATTCAAATCAAAACCACACTGAGATACCACCTTATGCCAGTTAGAATGGCAAAAATTGACAAGGCAGGAAACAACAAATGTTGGAGAGGTTGTGGAACAAGGGATCCCTCTTACGCTATTGGTGGGAATGCAAGTTGGTACAGCCACATTGTAAATCAGTGTGGCGGTCCCTTAGAAAGTTAAAAATTGAGCTACCCTATGATACAGCAATTGCACTACTGGGTATTTAGCCCAAAGGTACAGACATAGTGAAGAGAAGGACCATATGCACCCCAATGTTCATAGCAGCATTGTCCAGAATAGCCAAAGTGTGGAAGGAGCCTAGATGCCCTTCAACAGATGACTGGATTAAGAAGATGTGGTCCATGTATACAATGGAATATTACTCAGCCATCAGAAAGTACATTTGAAGCAACATGGACCAGACTGGAGGAGATTATGCTAAGTGAAATAAGTCAAGCAGAAAAAGACAATTATCATATGGTTTCACTCATTTATGGAACATAAGAAATAGCAAGATCGGTAGGGGAAGGAAGGGGAGACTGAAGGGGGGGTAAACAGAAAGGCAAATGAACCATGAGAGTCTGGACTCTGGGAAACAAACAGGTCTTCAGAGGGCAGGGGGTGGGGGATTGAGATAGGCCGGTGTTGGGTATTAAGGAGGGCACATATTGCGTGGTGCAGGGGGTGTTATACACAAATAATGAATCATGGAACATTACATCAAAAAATAAGGATATACTGTATGGTGACTAACATAACATAGTAAAAAAATATTAAAAAAAAATAAATGTGTAAGTATGGAATGATGGGATGATGGGATGGTTGTCAACATAAAAAAGAAAAAAAAAGAACTAGGTGCTTCCACAGTCCATGTTAATAATTGATAAATCAATGAGGCTATATCAGAACTGAATCAGACTATTAATCAACTTGATCAAATTGAAATTCAATGAAAACTTCATCCAACTTCAAAAGAATACACATTCTTCTCATGGAACGTTCACCAAGATCACCCACATTCTAGGTCGTGAAATATACTTTAAAAATTTAAGAAAATAGAAATCATGTAAAATTTGTTCTCAGACCACACTGGATTTAAATTAGAAATCAGTAACAGAAACATAGCAGTACTGGGTGATATATGGAAGCATTGAATCACTACATTGTAGACCTGAAACTAATATTACACTGCATGTTAACTAGCTGGAATTTACATAAAAAACTTAAGAAAAATGGCTGGAAAATACTCAGATATTTGGAAATTAAGCAACACTTTTATAAATAATATGAAGGCCAGAAATATAATCCCCCCAAAAATGTTAAAGTATTATGAACTAAATGAAAGTGAAAACACAATTTATTAAAATGTGTGGGATGCAGTGGAAGCAGTATGGAGAGGGACTTCTATAGGACATAATGCATATATCAGGAAAGAGGAAAGATATAAAATTCAATAACCTAGCTTTCACTTTAGGAAACTAGAGAAAGAACAGCATGTTAAGGTTTGAACAAGCAGAAGGAAAGAGATCATAAACATTATCAGAAATCAAGAAATTGAAAATAGGAAAACAATGGAGAATATCAACAAAACCAAAACTTGTTTCTTTCCAAATGAATGCATTTATAGACAGGATAACAAAGAAAGAAGACACAATTATAAATTTCAGAAATGTAAAACACGTTGCTTATTTCACAGATATTAAAAAGATAATAAAGGATGCTACAAACAACTTGATACCTATAGATTTGTTAAGTTAGATGAAAAGGGACAATAATTTGAAAGGCAAAATTACCAGGGAGCCTGGGTGATGCAGTTGTTTCAGCTTCCAACTCCCATCATGATCTCAGGGTCCTGAGATCGAGCCTTGTGTCCAGCTCTGCACTAAGTGTGGAGTCTGCTTTAGATTCCCTCTCCCTCTCTCTCTTCCCCTCCCACTCATACTCTCTTTCTCTAAAATAAATAAACCAAAAAAAAAAAGGAGACGAAACTACCAAATTTGAAGAAAAAGATGACTTGAATAGCATGGCATTTATTAAATAAATTGAATAATTAATAATAATCCAAAAATGAAAGCACCAGTCCATTATGATTTCATGGTAAATTCTCCCAATCACTTAAGGAAGAAATAACTCCATTCTTCACAATATTTTCCAGTATAAAAAAACCAGAGGGAATACTTCCTAACCTATTCCATATATTACTTTAATAATATGATATAAAAACTTCATCAGAAAACTGCACACCAATATTTTTCATAAACATCATCAACAAAATATTTACAAATTGAATACAACAAGGTATAAAAAGAATTATTAATCTTGGCCAAGTGAAATTTATTCCAGTATTGTAGAATTCTGGGATTCTATTCCAGATATGAAACATTGATTCAGTATTTGAATAGTGATCACTGTAATGTGCCATATCGACGAACTAAAGACTAACAGACTGAAGCATTTGGTCATATCAACTGATGCAGGAAAAAATTTGAAAAACCCAATAACCATTTATGAAAAAAAAGTCTCAGAAAACTAAAAATCAAGAGGACCTTTCTCAATTTTATGAAGAATATCTACAAAAATCCTACAATTAATATTAAACTTAATGGAAAAAAACAGATCACATTTTTTCCTAAAATTGAAAGACAAGAAGGTCCTCCCTTCACCACTCCTATGCAGTATCATAGTGGAAGTCCTAAGTACACTAAGACAAGAAAAGGAAATAAAATGTAAAGAATAGAAAGAAAAAAAAGAAAAGAAAAGAAGGAAGGGAAAGAAAAAGAAAGAAAAACTGTTTTTATTTGCAGATGAAATAATTGTCTACATTATAAAAAAATAATAGACCCCCCGAAAAAAAAAAAAGAGCGAGAGAGAGAAGAAAAAAGGAAACCTCCTAGAACACATAAGCGAGTTGTACAAGGTTACAGGGTTGATAATACACAGATGTCAAATGATTTCCTATATAGGAACAATAAACATGGAATTCATATTTAAAATTACCATTTATTGGACTCCTGGGTGGGTCAGTCAGTTAAGCAGCTGTCTTAGGTTCAGGTCATAATCCCAGGGTCCTGGGATCAAGTCCCACATCGGGCTCCTTGCTCAGTGGGGAGCCTGCTTCTCCCTCTGCCTGCTCTGCCTGCCACTCCCCCTGCTTGTGCTCTCCCTCCCTGAAAAATAAATAAATAAATATTTTTAAAAATTTAAAAATTAAAAAAATAAAATTACCATTTAGAGGAGTGTATGGATTGCTCGGTCATTTAAGTGTCTGCCTTTAGCTCAAGTCACAATCTCAGGGTCCTGGGAACCCCATATCAGGCTCCCTGCTCAGTGGGGAAGTCTGCTTCTTCCTCTCCCTCTTCCCCTGCCACCTCAGCATGCTTGCATGCTCTCTAATAAGTAATCTTTAAAAAAATTAAAAATACCATTTAGGGTTACATCAAAATATAATACTTAAGTATAAATCTAACAAAATATGTAAAAAAAACCTGTCTGTGGGAAATTACAAAACTTTTTTATATTAAAAAATGTGTAGAGATTTTTCCATCACTCATTGTAAAACTTATAGCCTTTATAGAGTCAGCAGAGTACTGAAAAAGAACAAAGTTACAGGACTCATACTACCTCAGTCCAACTTTTCTACAAGATTTTATTAACCAAATGAGTGTAATATTGATGAAAGAATAACATAGGTTAATGAATAGAATATAGACCCCGGAAACAGACCCTAACAAACACAGTCAACTAATCTCTGACAAAGATCAAAGGCAAATCAATAAAGGATAATCTTTTCAATCCATGGTTCTGTATCAATTGGTCATCCATATGCAAAAATATTAATCTAGATCTTATATATTACATATAAAATGACTCAGAATGGATCATAGACCAAAATGAAAAACACAAAACTATTAAACTTCTAGAAGATAACTTAGGTGAAAATCTACATGATCTTGGATTTGATTATGAGTTTAAAATATAATACCAAAAGCAAAGCCCATGGAAGAAAAAATTAGTCTTTCTTAAAATTAAAAGATTATTTATGAAAGATATTCTTAATAGAATAAAAAGATAAAGACTGGGTGAAAATATTATCAAAATACATATCCAATAAAGGACCTGCATCTAAAACAAACCACCAAAAAGGACTAGGAGGCACGATGGTGGAAGAGCAGGGGACCTCATTTAATCTGGTCCCTTGAATTTAGCTAGATAACTATCAAATCATTTTGAACACCTAGGAGTTCAACCTGAGATGTAAGAAGAGAATTGCTGGAAAAGAGAAAAGCGACTACTTTTTACAGGGTAGGAGGTGCAGAGGAGTGAACTGCAGGGGATATATCGGAAGATAAACGGTGGGGGGAGAAAGCTTCCAAAAGCCAGCTTTGTGAAGTGATATAGCCCCGGAGCACAAAACCAGAACTTTGAGAAGTCCGCTCCAGTAGCAGATATCCCTGCTTGAAAGGCAGGCGGCAAAGTTGGGCAGAATCCTAGGTGGGACAGTGTGGTCTCAGGATCCCTGTGGTCACAGAAAGAACTGGGGTGCCTGAGCCCATAGAGTTACCAAGCATCAGAGCAGGAAAGTGGCTATGGTCAGCAAGGAGCCTGGGAGTGGACTCTCAGCTGGGTTTGCCATAAACCCGAACCTCCAAACGATCATTCAATCCTTCTCAGTGCAGAGGTCCTGTGAAGTGCAGAAATCAGCAACCCTCCACCTTCCCCCCGGAGGGGCGGTGTGGGAGTGCAGAGTTTGTCACACACAAAAGTAAAGACTACTTTTCCCTGAGGGTTTACTGAAGAGAGGGGCCCTCAATTTTTCAGCTCAGAGCTAGAAATCAGGGTGTGGCCATTTTTACTTTCATCCTCTAAAGCAGCCAGAAAGCCTTCAGGGAACAAAAGCCATATAGAATAAATCAAAGCAGCTTACATTGAACCTGGCCCCCTGAAAGGGGCAGTGAAACTCCCCAGACAAAGACACCTGAGAATCAGTGCAGCAGACCCCTCCCCCAGAAGACCAGCTGGAACATCAGGGGAATACAGTTTACCAAGCACACAAAATTGCAAAACTCTAGCACTAAGGGAAAATAGTATATAGAATTCAAGAGTTTTTTTCTTGTGATTCTTTTATCTCAGTTTAAAATTTTCATTTTTTCTTTTTTTTCCCTTTTCAACTAGTTTTTTATTTTACCAACTCTTTAAGTCTTTTTTTAACTTTTACTTTTACATTTACATTTTATAGATCTATTCTTCATTTTTGGCTTTCTTTCACTGTATTCAATTTTACTTTTGTGTGTGTGTATGTGTGTGTGAGATATATATATCTCACACACACATACACACACACACACACACACACACACACACACATATATATATATATATATAATTTTTTTTACTTCCTTTACAATTTTGGGATTTAGATAACAGACCAAAATACACCCAGGACCAAGTGGATCACCCTGTTTTGTCCACCTAGGAGATTATATTTTTTTCCTTCCCTTTCCCTTTCTTGTTTCTGACCTCCTCAGATTTGTCGAGAGTGTATTTTGCTTGGGTCATGGTTGATACTTTTGATATTGTTCTCTCATTCATCCATTTTTCTCCAGGCTAAATGACCAGAGGGAAGAATTCACAAAAAAAGGAAAGAAGCAGAGGTAATACTCTCTGCCACAGATCTAATTGATATGGATGTAAGTAAAATGTTAGGGCTGGAATTCAGGATAATGATTACAAAGTTACTAGTTGGGCTTGAAAAAAGCATAAAGGACACTAGAGAACCTCTTAGTGCAGAAATAAAGTGTAATCAGGCCAAAATTACAAATGCTTTAACTGAGATGCAGTCTAAAATGGGTACTCTAACAGCTAGGGTAAATGAAGCAGAAGAGAGAGTCAGTGACATAGAAAACAAGATGATGGAAAGGAAGGAAGCCGAGGAAAAGAGAAAAAACAACTAATGGACCATGAAGGGAGGCTTCAAGAAATCAGCAATACCATAAAGTGAAACAATATTAGAATTATTGGGGTCCCAGAGAAAAGAGAAGGGGGGGAGACAGAATGGATATTTGAGGAAAGCACAGCTGAGAACATCCCTAATCCGGGGAAGGAAACAGGCATTCAAGTCTGAGAGATAGAGAGAACCCCCCCTCAAAAAAATCAATAAAAATAGACTAAAACCCTGACATATAATAGTGAAGTCTGTAAATTTCAGAGATAAAGAGAAAATCCTGAAAGCAACTCAAGACAAGAGGTCCTTGATGTACAATAGTAGAAACAGTAGACAGGCAGCAGACCTATCCACAGAGACCTGGCAGGCCAGAAAGAGCTGGCATGATATATTCAGGATACTAAATGAGAAAAAAAAAAAAAAACATGTAGTCAAGAATTCTTTATCCAGCAAGGCTGTTGTTCAGAATGGAAGGAGAGATAAAGATCTTCCAGGACAGACAGAAACTAAAAGAATTGATCACTAAACTAGCCCTGGAAGAAATATTAAAGGGGATCCTATCAGTAAAAGAGAGCGCAAAAGGAACATAGACCAGAAAGAAACAGAGACAATCTACAGAAACAGGGACTTTACAAGTAATACAACGGTACTAAATTCATATCTTTCAATAGTTACTTTGAATGTAACTGGACTAAATGCTCCAATCAAAAGACACAGGGTATCAGATTGTATAAAAAAGCAAGACCCATCCATATGCTGTCTACAACAGACTAATGTTAGACCTAAAGACACTTCCAGATTGAAAGTGAGGGGTAGAGAACCATTTATCATACTAATGGACATCAAAAGAAAGCTGGGGTAGCAATCCTCATATCAGACAAATTAGATTTTAAACCAAAGACTGTAGTAAGGAATGAAGAGGGACACTATATCATACTTAATTTGGGTCTATCCAACAAGAAGATCTAACAATTATAAATATTTATGCCCCTAACTTGGGATCAGCCAAGTATATAATCCAATTAATACCCAAATTAAAGAAACACATTGATAATAATACAATAATCATAGGGGACTTCAACACCCATTCACAGCAATGGATAGATCATCTAAGCAGAAGATCAATAAGGAAACATGGGTTTTGAATAACACACTGGACCAGATGGATTTCACAGATTTATACAGAGCATTCTATCCTAAAGCAACAGAATACATCTTCTTGAGTGCACATGGAACTTTCTCCAGAATAGATCACATACTGGGTCACAAATCAGGTCTGAACTGATACCAAAATAGTGGGATTATTCCCTCCATATTTTCGGAACACAGTGCTTTGGAAACTTGAACTCAATCACAAGAGGAAATTTGGAAGGAGCTCAAACACTTGGAGGTTAAAAAGCATCCTATTAAAGAATGAATGTGTCAACCAGGAACTTAAAAAAGAATTTTTTAAAAATCATGGAAACAAATGAAAATGAAAACACAACTGTTCAAAGCTTGGGGATGCAGCAAAGGTGGTCCTAGTAGGGAAGTACATAGTAATGCAAGCCTTTCTCAAAAAATTAGAAAAGTCTCAAATACACAAGCTAAACTTACATCTAAAGGAGCTGAAGAAAAAACAGCAAATAAAGCCTAAACCAAGGAGAAAAGAAATAATAAAGATCAGAGAATAAATCAATGAAATAGAAACCAGAAAAACAGTAGAACAGATCAATGAAACTAGAAGCTGGTTCTCTGAAAGAATTAATAAGATTGATAAACCCCTGGCCAGACTTATCAAAAAGAGAAAGGACCCAAATTAATAAAATCATGAATGAAAGAGATCAGGACCAACAAGGAAATACAATTTTAAGAACATATTATGAGCAACTGTAATGCCAACAAATTAGGCAACCTGGAAAGAAATAGATGCATTGCTGGAAACTTATAAATTGCCAAAACTGAAAAAGGAAGAAACAGAAAACCTGAAAAAACCCATAACCAGCAAGAAAATTGAAGCAGTAAGCAAAAAAAAATCTCCCAACAAACAAGAATTTAGGGCTGGATGGCTTCCCAAAGGAATTCTACCAAAGATTTAAAGAAGAACTAATACCTATTCTTCTGAAGCTGTTTTAAAAAATAGAAAGGGAAGGAAAACTTGCAAACTTCTTCTATGAGACCAGCATTACCTTGATCCTAAAACCAGACGAGGATCCTACCACAAAGGAGAATTACAGATCATATTCTTAATAAACATAGATCCCAAAATTCTCACCAAGATACTAGCCAATAGAATCCAACAGTACAGTACATTAAAAAGATTATTCACCACAATCAAGTGGGATTTATTGCTGGGCTGCAAGGGTGGTTTAATATTTGAAAATCAATCAACATGATACATCACATTAATAAAAGAAAGGACAGAAGCCATATAATCCTCTCAATTGATGCAGAAAAAGCATTTGACAACATACAGCATCCTTTCTTAAAACTCTCTACAGTGTAGGGATAAAGGGAATATACTGCAATATCATAAAATCCATTTACAGAAAGCCCACAGCAAATATTATTCTCAATGGGGAAAAACTGAGTGCTTTCCCTATGGTGAGGAGCACGACAGGGATGCTCACTCTCACCATTATTGTTCAACATAGTACTAGAAGTCCTAGCTTCAGCAATCAAACAACAAAAAGAAATAGAAGGCATTCAAATTGGCAAAGAAGAAGTCAAACTCTCACTCTTCACAGACGACATGCTACTCTGCATGGAAAACCCAAAAGACTCCACCCCAAAATTTCTGGAACTCACACAAAATTTCAGCAACAGGGCAGGATATAAAAATCAATGCACAGAAATCAGCTGCATTTCTATACACTAACAATGAGATGGAAGAAAGAGAAATTAAGGAATCGATCCCATTTACAATTGCCATAAGATATCTAGGAATAAAACAAAAACCATAAGATACCTAGGAATAAACCTAATCAAAGAGATAAATTATCTGTACTCTAAAAACTACAGAACATTTATGAAAGAAACTGAGGAAGACACAAAGAAATGGAAAACAATTCCAACCTCATGGGTTGGAAGAATAAATATTGTTAAAATGTCTATGCAACACAGAACAATCTACACATTCAATGCAATCCCTATCAAAACACCATCAACACTTTTCACAGAGCTGGATCTAATAATCCTAAAATTTGTATGTAACCAGAAAAGACCTGAAATAGCCAGAGGAATGTTGAAAAAGAAAACCAAAGCTGGTGGCATCACAATGCCAGACTTCAAGCTCTATTACAAAGCTGTAATCATCAAGACAGTATGGTACTGGCTCAAAAACAGACACACAGATCAAAGGAACTGAATAGAGAACCCAGAAATGGACCCACAACTCTAAGGTCAACCAATCTTTGACAAAGCAGGAAACAATATCCAATGGAAGACAGTCTCTTTTACAAATGGTGTTAGAAAACCAGACAGCCACATTCAGAAGAATGAAACTGGACCACTTTCTTACATCATACACAAAAATGAACTCAAAATGTATGAAAGATCTAAATGTGAGAGAGGAATCCATCAAAATCCTAGAGAACACAGGCAGCAACCTCTTTGATCTCAGCTGTATGAACTTCTTACTAGACACATCTCCAGAGGCAAGAGAAACAAAAGCAAATGAACTACTAGGACTTCATCAAGGTAAAAAAGCTTTTGCACAACAAAGGAAACAGTTAACAAAACTAAAAGGCAACCTACGGAATGAGAGAAGATATTAGAAAATGACGTATCAATTAAAGGGCTAGTATCCAAGATCTATAAAGAACTTATCAAACTCAACACCCAAAAAAACAAATATCCAATCAAGAAATGGGCAGTAGACATGAACAGACATTTCTCCAAAGAAGACATCAAAATGGCCAATAGACACATGAAAAAATGTTCCACATCACTTGGCATCAGGGAAATCCAAATCAAAACCACAGTGAGATACCACCTCACACCAGTCAGAATGGCTAAAATTAACAAGTTGGGAAACAACAAATGTTGGTGAGGATGCAGGGAAAGAGGAATGCTCTTACACTGTTAGTGGGAATGCAAACGGGTGCAGCCCTCTGGAAAACAGTATGGAGTTTCCTCAAAAAGTTAAAAATAGAAGTACTCTAAGACCCAGCAGTTGCAATCCTAGGTATTTACCCCAAAGATACAAATGTAGTGATCCGAAAGGGCACCTGCACCCCTATGTTCATAGCAGCAATATCCACAATAGCCAAACTATTGTGTGCGAAAGAGTCAAGATGTCCTTCAACAGATGAATGGATAAAAAAGATACAGTATAAATATACAATGGAGTATTATTCAACCATCAGAAAGGATGAATACTTACCATTTACAAAGATGTGGATGGACCTGGGGGGTATTATGCTGATCAAAATAAGTCAATCAGAGACAGTCAATTACCATAAGGTTTCACTCATATGTGGAATATAAGACACAGCACAGAGGATCATAGGGGAAGTTAGGGAAAACTGAATGGGAAGTCATCAGAGAGGGAGAAAAACCATGAGAGACTCTTAACTATAGAAAACAAACTGATGGTTGCTGAAGGGGAGGTGGGTGGGAGGATGGGATAATTGGGTGATGGGCATTAAGGAAGGCTCGTGATGTGATGAGCATTGGGTGTTATTATATACAACTGACAAATTATTGAACACTACCTCTGAAACGAATGACGTACTATATGAGGGCTAAATGAATTTAAATTAAAAAATAAAAATAAAATATACCACAGAAAAATCTTAAATATTTAGAAAAAATCCAATTAAAATGTGCAAATATCTAAATAGATAACACATTAAAAAAGACACAGAGGGCAAATAAGTATATGCAAAGATGTTTAACATAATTTGTCCTTAGGGAATTGCAAATTAAAACAATTTCTTTTTCCAATACATACTTTATAATGGCTACGATTTAAACAAGAAACAAATGTACTATGATATATGTACTAATGATATGGTGCAACAGGATCTCTCATTAGTTGCTGGTGGGAATAAAAATTGATACAGCTACTCTGGATGTCAGTTTGGCAGTTTCTTACAAAATTAAACATCTATTTACATCTATGTAAATTCTTGCACTGCTAGGAATTCACACACTAACTTGAAAACTTACGCCCAGACACACACACACACACACACACACACAGAACCTGCACATGGATGTGCATAGCAGCTTTATTCATAATCACCAAAAAATGGAAGCAATGAATGTGTTCTTCCATAGGGAAATAAACAAACTGTAGCTTATGTATACAATGGAATATTATCCAGTGATAAAATGAGCTATCAAACCATGAAAATACATGGATAAATCTTAATTTCTTATTTATAAATGAAAGAAGCTAGTCTCATAAAGCAATATAATGTATGATTCCAATTATATTTCATTCTGAGAAAGGCAAAACTACAGAGACAATAAACAGCAGTGATTGCCAAGGGGCTGGGAGGGCAAAAGTGAAACATAAAAACTATTTTAGGGCAGTGAATCTATTTTGTAGGATACCATATTAAGCATTGGTCAAAAGTCATGAAATTTTAGAACACAAAAGTAAACAAAGATACATATATAGACACACACATACACACACACGTATACATATTTTATATATATGTGATATATATCTTACATATAATTACAAACAGATTTATATATATATATGTGTATATATATATATATATATATATTAAGAACTTTAGGGGTGCCTGGGTGGTTTGGTTGGTTGAGTGACCAACTTTTGATTTTGGCTCGGGATGATCTTGGGATTGTGAGATCTGGAGCATTGGCTCCACACTCAGCGGAGAGCCTGCTTAGGATTCCCTCTCTCTCCTCCCTCTGCCCCTCCCCCCTGCTCATGCTCACTCTCTCCCTCTTTCTCTAAAATAAATAAATCTTTTTAAAAAATAAAAATAAAGCATTTAGGAGATCAGGGATTCCCTAGGTAGAATACAGAATGTGATAAAGAATATAAATGTAACACAAATGTATAAAACAAGCTCACTAAAAGGAGTGGGGAATAATGGGCTGTCCTAAGTTACTTTGAAAATAGATTCTGTAAGACTAAAGGCAAAAGAAGCTGCACAGAAGTACTGTACTCTAGCTGACAGAGTAGTTTTCCACAGTGGTATGGCAGGGCATATATCTGAAAGTTGGTAAGAGAGCAATTTTTTAAAGTTCTCACTACACAGGAAAAAAGAAAGTGAGGTAGTGAATGTGTTAACTAATCTTATTTTCATAATCTTTTTGCAATATATACATATAAAAAATCATGTATAACTTAAACTTGCATGATGTTATATGTCAATTAAACTTACACAATGTTATATGTCAATTATATCTCAATACAACCGGAAAAAAATAAACCATTCTGAAACCATTTTACAAGGATACTGTAATGGAACACATATTTTCATCAAGAAAATGGAAGACAGAGTGTTAAATCCAGATGCCTCATGGTTAGAATGCGCAGTTTCAGGTAAACAAGAGGAAGAAAATAGAATGATCTGTGTGGTAATGGATTAGAGTTGGATATATCAGTATTAAGTCAGGTTTCATTTAATACATAGATGGTTATACATAGAAGAATTTATAAATATGTGCTACACGCATGTATCTCCTGTTGGCTAAAAGAACCTAGGTGAAAAACATTCCAGAGCAGCAAGCATACATACCTAAGTAGCCAGATCTTGGTTTCTAATATGATTTTCCAATAAAATAAACCAAGGATAACTGAAGAAATGACTGATTCTAGGACTGGGGCAGGAAATACACAAAGTGAGCACAGAGTATCTTGTACTGCCAGAAAGGCTAAAAGTTTTGGGGAGAAAAATTATATAAAGAAAACCCCAATGATGGGGATGTGTAAAAGGGACACTGGAATAATCTAAAAGAGCTCCCACTGAAAAATTTGCAATAATTCAGCAACAAAATAAAGACAGTAGTATGGAATCATTAAGGTATAAAACAAATATCCCCAAGTGCATTCTAATGTAAATAGGATTGAATAAATAAGTGATTAAATAAACCTCTCATGCAAAATAATCCCAAATAATGTATGTAGATACTTCACCCTTAACAAGGTGGCTCATAGCTTCTATTTGTTTAGTGTAGGGTATGCACAATGATTTCCTTTCAAAAGTAAAAAAAAAAAGCAGAAGAGGGTAAAAATAGTAACTTTATGGAGAAAACTGACAAACATTACCTCAAGCCAGGTGATTAACATCAACAGTGATAAGTCATATTGATAGTATGTACTCTTGACTAATGTAATGAGAATGGCGTTTTACTTTTATGATCCTCCTCCAAAAACATATTACCTCAGTGAGAAAAGCATCAAACAATTTCCAACGAGTGACAACCTATAAAATATTTGACCAGAGTTCAAGGCCATCAAAATAAGAAGTCTAAAAAACTGTCAAAACCAATAAGAATCAAAGGAGATAAGACTATTAAAGGTAATGTGGAATCATGGATGGGATCCTAGAAGGGAAAAAAAATATTCTCTTTTTAAAAAAAATTAGGAAAATTGGAATAAACATGGACACTAGTAATAATACATCAATATATGTTCATTATTTTTGACAAATGTACTGTATATATATAAGATGTTAATAAAAGGGAAACAGTGTGGGACATAGGGATACCGTCCATACTACTTTTCTTTTAGCAGATTTAGATAGAATTCGTATTCCATACAATTCACTAATTGAAAGCATACAATTAATGGTTATTAGTATTTCACAGATATGAGCAACCATAACCACAGTCAATTTGAGAATGTTCTCATCACCTCAAAAAGAAACCCTGTGGTCTTAAGCTATCATCCACTATTTTCCCATCCCATCTCCCCAGCCATAAGCAACCACTAAGTTAATTTTCTGTCTCTGTAGATTTCTTATTCTGGATATTTCATTTGAGTGGGATAATATGTGATAGTTTGTGACTGGTTTCTTTCACTTAAAACAATGTCTTTTCAAGGCTCATCCATGTTGTACCATGTATCAGTACTTCATTCCTTTTTGTAGTTGAAAAATATTCTATTGTATGGATATATGACATTTTTATCCATTCATCAACTGATGGACATTCGGGTTGTTTCCATCTTTGGGCTATTAATGATGCTGCTATAAATATTTTCATCTGGTTTTTGTATGGACATAACTGTCAACAATTTTTCTTGTTTGTTTCTTTCTCAGTCTTGTTACTGTGTCTGTTTTGATAACCAATTAGCGCGTAGTGAGTATATGCTCTCATGGAGAAAATGAGGCATGTATTAATAAAGCACTATATCTTAGTCTTAAACATTTTTATGCCTTGGACAATATTTGGAATTATTAACTTTCATTATGGCATATGTAACTTTTGTATTGCAATGAATGTATGGAATGTGACACATAATTATAATTGTCTTACCTCTCTGTTAGCAAGAGCTAAGAAATCCCAGAGATGCATGATTGACTAGATATCTGCATCCAAATGAGATTCATAAATTTTAAAGCAGAGCTTTTAGAAGTATCTGTCATATCTATTTCCTTCTACTGTTATCCTAATTATGAGTATTTGAAATAAAGATATTGTGTGATATGATTCATATCCCATCAGAAATGTTAGTTCCCTTCTTCATGATTCTGTGACATATGTGTTATATAGTTTAGTACAATTCTGATGAAAATGTTAAAAATGTATAAGTTGCTCTCCCTCCTCCTTTTTTTTAAATAACACCACTGAAATGTAATAATGCCTAATAGCCAAAAGAATTCCATATAAGCCTGTAGCAATCCTCAGTCTTATAAACAACATTCATTAGAACTTCAACAAATACTTCAATTAACCTTGACACCTCAATTCCAGCTAAAACTGCATCTAAATATTTTTAATAAGTAGAGGGTTTACCACCCTATGGACTAGAGATTCTTGGAAATAAACTGAAAGTCACAATTTCTTAAGTTCCCTTACCTTTCTTAGTTACTCCCCATCATTTTCATATATTCTCAGAAATTAGTGTTTTATTACTAACTTCACATAAGCCCCCGATCAGTAGCTGAATGATTGTATAATTACAAACATAACAAAAATCAGTCTTTCTTTTCCATTTTAAGTAAAAAAGGCAGCTTTGGAATAAACACCTTGTCAATATCCAACAGAAATTTGAATTAAAGATAGCTATCATGTAATTTTGACCAAAAAAGTTTGATTTCAAATGAGTTCAAATGTCTTAAGTCATAGACATAATCATTATGTGGTTCATTGCTTAACAGGCAACATAGCCTAGGATAAAAATGTTCTTTTTTTTTTACTGAATATAATTATTAAATTTGCTTGGAAAGAAAAACAAAATTATTAGGCTAAGATGACTTGCCCACTCTATGTTGGGATCTTCTTTGCCTCTTATTATACTGGCCATGAATTAGCATCTAACAACTTTAATTCACTAATTCACCCATTTATGTATTCATAGAACATGAAACATCTGTTAAGTAGCTGCTGAGTCTTATTAAACCATTTTTTTTAATTATGGAGAATGAAGGCTCATGATACAGTCCTTGATGCTCCCCAGGAGTTTATCCTGTTAACCCTTTATTTTGCCATTTTAATATAAATTCAGAGGAAGAAACTATAAAATAGTTTATGAACTATAGGAGACAGAAATAACTGTAAGATAAAATATCCAAGAAGAAATAAATACATGATGTTTTCACAAACAAAAATGATAATGTTCACTGCTGTCAGGCTCCCATGTGAATGACAGATTTTTCAGGGTAAACTTCAGCTCAAATCTAATGCTGGCTCTCCTACTACTTCCATGTTTTACTCTTCTTTCCCCTTGTCACTCTCACATTTCCTCAAACATGCCATTGATTTTTTAACAGAAAGTTTGACTAATCAAATGCCTATTTAATAAGCACCTATTTTGTGATCATCAGTATAGAATCAGAAAAAAAAAAGGAAAAATTTCTCATAAATGATTGGAAAACTGGGCTGTATAGGCAACAATGGTATATTAATTAAACAGTATATAAACTGTAGTGTAGTGGGATGTAGGATGGCCACCAAAAATATATATCCACATCCTAATTCACAGAACCTGTGGATATTATCTTACATGATAAAGAGTGATTATTACCTTATATGGCAAAATATGTGATTCATCAAGGATTCTGGAAGGAAATGATTATCCAGTTATGTCCTAAATCCAGTGACAGATGTTCTTATAAGTATGATGCAGAGGGAGATTTGATAGATAAGAGTAGAAGGTAATGTAGCTACAGAGGCAGAGATAGCAGTGATACAGTTACAAATCAAGTAACACCTAGAACCATCCAACGCTGAGAGGCAAGAAATGGATTCTCCCACACAGAACCCCCCAGAGAGAAAGGAGATGGCCCTACCACGGTTTGGTCTCCAGAACTATGAGAAAATAACTTCCTGTTTTTCTAACTCACCAAGTTTGTGGTAATTTGTTTATAGCAGCTCAGGTGTGTGTGTGTGTACAGATGTGTATATATACACACACATACACATATTAGAATTACATATACAACATATAACATACGAATGTGTGTGTGTGTCTGAGTATACAAAAGAAAAAGCAATTCAGAAGCCTGTATAAGACTGGCTCTCATTAAATCACTTAGATTTGAACACAAATGTCACCTCTCCTATCTGCTTCCATTCTCTGTTTTATAGCTCTCTGTTTAATGTTGATATCAGTTATCTTTAAAAAATCATTTTTCTATCCGTTTTCTGTTTGCCTGTTGCTTATTTGTACATATTCTGTATCTCACCCAGACAGTGCAAGTCCTATTAAGGCAAAGAAAACAAAGAACTTCTCTTTTACATACCAAATGCTAAGTAAATGTTGAATAAATGAAATAAATGAAGAAGGTTGACGGGAAAGAAGAGGGACTAGAACCTTTTTGGACTATTTTTTATGAAGACACAAATAAGGAGCCACTATTCTTAATTTATCCATTGGATTAACTGAATAATCTATTTCAGTATAAAATATTAAAATGATACTTTAGTTATTTACCTTTTTCTAGCAAAAAGTACTTCTTTCTCCCATTTTTCCTATTCCTTGTAAGGATCTATTGTTTAGTTACCTGTGCTGGAAATTTATTTTATCCCTGATTTCTTCTCCTCTCTTAAACCATCATCAATCATCAAATCAATCGCCAAGTTTTGAAAAAATCATCTAAAGCACCAGTGCATATAGTATGATTCTCATTTGGAAAAAAGCAAATAATTCTCAACATAGGGACACACATGCTTGCATATTTCTACTCAAGTAGAGATAACACAGTGTAAAGATACACGCTAGGGGGATAAAAATCAATTAGCTCCAGGACACGAGAGAGCTTTGTGTATAAATGTGTGGGCATTCTGGAAAAAAGAGCAAGAGAAATGATGAGCTTTGCATTTCTCTATTTTATATTGTATTTCAATTGTTAAAATATGCACACATTATTTTCATAATTTGAAAATCAAATAAAGAAAAATTTAAAAATCCTGTCTGTTCTTTTTTTAAACTTCATTTTCATTCAGGCTACCACCATCTTAATTCAGCCTAAAGTTACTTCATCCTTGAACTAATATACAGTTGTTCTCTCCTCCTTCAGCATCTTCCCATTTCAGTCCACCCTACATAGTTCTTAGATTTATCTTCATATAAGTCAACTTAAAAACCTATAATCTCTCTCTTGAGACTAAAAAATCATTAGCAAAGGCTCATATAACATCCATAATGTTCAAAATGAGGCTCTTTTTAACTTTACTATTCTATTACTTTCCTATTCTCTATAGAAAAATTGAACTGTCTGTGCACAAAATACAGCTAATCATTTTACTTTACCAAAGTTATACCTCCTATGTTATCTGTACCAATAAAGACATCACAGATTTATCCACTCATAATTATCTAAGCAGACAAAAGACATTTGATATTGAAACAAAATTACATGTTTATCTTAAAACACTCATGCTTTTTAATATACTTGTAAACTTACCTTCTTAAAAGCAATTGTAAATTTTGCTACTACTTTACAAACTGTTTCCCCCTATACGAGCTCATTTAATCCTGACTATAGCTGTGTTAGATATAATTAAGTTATTAAAGCCCACAAGCAAACTGATTTGACCAAAATCATGCACTTGGTAAGTTATAAAACTGGCACTTGAACATCAGCTTTCTGACTACAAAATGTGGCGTCTTGTTCCATTAAACAACAATTGCATTTCATCCTGCCCAATTCATTCACTTGACTGAAATTCTCTGATAAAACTCTTGGCTTCATCTTTTTAACTTTGAGGTAAATGATAAAACACTTTGAAATAGAATTTCAATAAATATTTTTTAATTAAATGATTTGTATTTCAGACAAATGGACAACACTCTTAATAATGTAATTTTAGACATGACCAGAAAATATGGTCACAACACTTAGAAGAACTCTCAATCAGTTGGATAAATACACACAAAGACTTATAACTCTGTTCTAAAAAAGATTCTGGTAGATAAAAAGAATGGGCTAAAATTTAATAGAATAATGTCAAAGTTTTATACTTAGTTCCAAAACAGCAATCACTGAAGTAGAGATAAAATGATGTGTGATAAATGTGTGATAAATGTTTGAGATTATTTCATTTAACATATATGTGTGTATACAGTTGATTCTAGTTACTCATGGTAGTCATGTTCTAGAAAGTTGCTGGAAACACTAAACTAGTGAATATTAAACCATTGCTCCTAGATAAAATACAGGTTCTTATGAGCTTCTGGCCACATTTCTACCAACTGATCAATACATAACCTAATTTTATGTGTGTTTCTGTTTAAAGTCAACTTATATTATCATTGACTATTATTATATATACTGATATATTACTGACGCTTTAACATTAAAATCACACCAACAGCAGTATAACACATGCCTGAATAAAGCTAATCTAACAAATATTTTCTCCATAAGACCCAAAACCATCTTCTTGTGATTAAGAGCACCAGATAGTACTTTGGCACTATGATTGGGGTCATTTGAAAAAGTTAAATCACGAACAAAAATAAAAAAATAAAAAAAACAATGTGGAAATGTGGCATTACACAGACCATAAAAAATATACTTGTTTACAGAATGAGAGCTGAAATAAGAAGGCAGAGCCTCACCTGTTCACCTTATTTAGCCGGGAACTTGCAATTGGGTGATGCAAATTTTCACTGGTATGCACCTGTGCATGAATGACATACAGTGAAAGCACATGAGTACTGATTTGGCGTTACAAATACATTTTAGCCAGCAGGTGAATATTCAAATACAGAATCTGCCAATAACGGGGATTGGATGTACGTGTAATTTTAGACAGTCTACTTTTCTTTAAAAAATCCATGTCTTATTAATGTAAAATCCAAGAAAGCACACAGGTTCACAACTGTCTTTTTTTTTTTTGGCTAGTAGGGTATCTAAAACGTAGTGATTACGGTCTTACAAATTAGTCAGACTCGGAGGGACTTCAATGTTTCTGGAGACTGATGAAAATTATGGCACTTCATCCTCAGAAAGTATGTTCATGAAAATAATATTTTGCACATAATTTCAGGTAGTTCATGGAGATTTAAGGCATACATAATCACACTATTGTAAGTTTCCTTGACTTAGAAAACTGCATTCTGTTCTAGTAAACACATTTCTAAAATATCATAAAAATACAAATGAAAATGAATATAGGATAAAATGAAAACTAAAAGCTATGTAGCAGGGGCGCCTGGGTGGCACAGCGGTTAAGCGTCTGCCTTCGGCTCAGGGCGTGATTCCGGCATTATGGGATCGAGCCCCACATCAGGCTCCTCTGCTGTGAGCCTGCTTCTTCCTCTCCCACTCCCCCCTGCTTGTGTTCCCTCTCTCGCTGGCTGTCTCTCTCTCTGTCAAATAAATAAATAAAATCTTTTAAAAAAATTAAAAAAAAAAATAAAAGCTAGGTAGCATAGCTCAAAAAGTGGGGAGAGTTAAACTGGGGACATTTTGTAATATAACATTTACATTGAAGACTAGCATATGGAAGGCACTTTCTTTATTTCCAAGTAAGAGTTCATAGGACAGAATAAGAATTAATGGGGGGTGGGGGCTGCCTGCGTGGCTCAGTCAGTTAAAGCATCTGCCTTTGGCTCAGGTCATGATCACAGGGTTCTGGGACTGAGCCCCACATCAGGCTCCCTGCTCCATAGGGAGCCTGCTTCTCCTTCTCCCTCTACCATTCCCAATGCTTGTGCTCTCTGGCTCCCTCTTTCTGTCAAATGAATAAGTAAAAATCTTTAAAAAAAGGAAAAAAAAAAAAGAATCAATGGTGAGGGGGAAGCTACAGAAGACTATAAAAAGTTATCTTTTTCCAAAAGAATTATCCAAACATGATTGAACTGCCTCAGAATGTGGATTACCTAGCATACCAGTCCCTGAAGTCTTTAATAAAAATATGAATATTTGGAGATATTGAAGGTGTTCAAACATTACATGGTATTTAAACAAGATGCCTAAGACTAAGAATCAGATTCTAAAATTCATGAATATTAAATTTTATTTTTTTAAGTCAAATACTAGCAAACAAAAAATATTTCACAAAATAATGTCTTTCCCTTAGGAAAATGAAAATTTAAAATAATGAGTTAATGCTTTAAACTCGATTTTTTAAACAGCTGTAAAACGTAACTAAGTTTTGTATAAGGGGAAATTTATTTAGGAATATAGTACTTCTAGGCCCAGTGCAACCAAAAGCTCTCTTTTATTGTAGTTATATCCAAATAAACACCAATTTATTTTTAAAGTAAACAATATAAAGCAACTTACAATTAAACATTTACTAATATGGAGCCCACAGCTTAAAGATGTTTTCCATTGTATAAATGGGTAAATAGTTACATGTATAGTTACAAATGTATAAATACATTTGTATAAATACAAATGTATAGTTACAAAGTTTTGTTTCTAAATTTCTCATCATTTGCATTTAAAAAATTTTGTAGCTTATTTCCAAAGTGAATTTCACTTTCATTTTTGTATTTCTTTTTCAAGTTTTTCCGTAACTCACAATAGAACAATGCAATACTAGTTTCAGAATGCAATAGAAATTCAATAAATGAAGGGTATCTGATTTTTACTGAACACTGATAAAGTAATCCAACTATTTCCATTGATTTCCCCACTGATTGGCAGCTGGGGAATTGAGACAAAGAAAAATGCCCTGAGAAACTATTACTTAGATTGTCAGTCAGTAGGAAAACAAATATGTCCCCTGAAAACTATATCCAAAAAATTTTTCTTAGCAAACTCAGTTCTGCATAAGATACTCAATGAAACAAAACATCAGTTGATCTGAGATAGAATTTAAAAACAGAACCTAAAATCTTAATGATGAAAACAAATTTCAAAGTTACTTCCTAGTAATTCTAGGTCATTAATCTAAGAGGATAAAAAAATCAAGATGATTATAAAATTGTTGTACAAAATAAGGAAATATTTTATATATTTTAAAATACTACTGTCCCTCCTCTACACATATATACAAAAACCCATATCAGAGGCAACTGTGAGATGATATTTTATAACTTATTACTGCTTTTATGAAATATATCTCTTTCACACTTACTAAAATCATAGGAAATGCATTGTGCATTTCTTTTGTATTTCATCAGGGACAGAGTTGAGAGAGGGTGGCAGTTTGGCAGAAGTTGTCATTCTAATACATAAGTGAGCACTACTGTATTATGCAATAGAATGTATGATCTTTGGGTAAAATTATCCAGAGAAAATACTATTAAAAGAATGATGGATGTTATGAGAAAATAATGAATTATTTCATTCATTCCATTTTTCTTTCAATATGTCTACTGAGGGTCTGCTTCCAAGATTACTTATACGGCTGTTGCAGGATGCAATTCCTTTTCATTTTTTGGTCTGAAGGCCTAACTTCCTAGGTGCTTGTTGGACAGGGGCTGCCCTCAGCTCTCTACAGTATTGCCTTCCTGAGATATGGTGATTTATAAGAAATATATCAGATGACCAAAATATATTTCATCTATATTTTTACTTCAAGTCCCTGGCTTACAGCTCCCCAAACCCTTGGAATTTCCCGAAAGAGCAACAGAAGCATCTTTTTTTTTTTTTTAATAATATTTGGCCTCTTATTCTCAGTTCCTAAAAAGCTTCAGAGCCATAAACGTGAAATGGATGTCTTTTTAATTCATAACAAGCCCCTTTCAACCACAACTGAGTTTATATTAATGAGAGTACCTTTGGAAATCTCCTAGAGAAGGGTGGTTGTGGGGGCTGATTACCAGAAGGAACCACTAATGAATGGAGGGTTGGAAACTTCCAACCAATTTCCAGGAAGGGCAGAGGGGCTGAAGGTTGAATCAGTTTTAAGCAATGTTTTAAGCAATGATTTAATGCCTATGTAATGAAGCCTCTGTAAAAAACACAAAAGAAGGGGGTTCAGAGGACTTAACAGATAGGTGAACCAGAATAGTTCCACGTACCAACACGCAGGTCCCCAAACTTCACAAGAACAAAAGCTCCTTTTTGGGGGACCTCACGCCATATATCCCTTCACCTGGGTGTTGACTGTATCCATTAATATCTTCTATAATAAACAAGTAATCTAGTGAATAAACTTGTTTCCTGAATCCCATGAGCCACCCCAGCAAATTAATTGAACCTAAGAAAGGATTCGTGGGAATCTCTGATAGCCAATAGGTCAGAAATACAAGTAGCAATCTGAACTTCATCAGGCATCTGAAGTGGGGGACAGTCCTGAGGGCTGAGTTCTTAAACCTCTGGAATCTGATGCTATCTCCAGGTAGACAGTGTCAGAATTGAGCTGAATTGTAGGACACCTAGCTTGTGTCTGAGAATTTCTTGGTGGTGTGGGTGCACCCCCTGCGTCCACACATTGGAGCTGGTGATTAGAACGCTTACCTTCCTGCAGGAACACCAACACTGACTCCGTCTGCACCCCTCCGTCTTGTGCTCTCATTTGGTGCACAGATGGTGCTACTTTAAATAACCAGCAAGCCCCTGCACACAGGTGGCGCCATTTAGATAATTGCCCTGTGACCTCACCACCCCACCCCTCACTCCAAGAAAGCTGGGGATTAAATTGTGGAAAATGGGCGGAGAGAATGGGGGTGGAGAATAGCTGCATAGTGCCCTGATCAACTGCCCCAGTCAGTAAGTTACCTTGAATAAAACTCAGTAAACCATATGGAGTGGCTTCGTTTTTCAGGATTAAAGCGCCTTCTCAGTTTGGAGGATACATTACTGAAACTCCTCTGCCTTCTAACATTTCCCAACAGGGCAATTTGCTTCATCAAAGCAAGGGGAAAAAAAAAAGAGTGCTACCAAGATGCAAGTCGGTATTTCTTATAATCTAATCACAGAAGAGATATCCACTAAAGTTGAGATAGTCTAAGAAGTATTTAAAAGCTACCCAGCAAACTATGCATCCAGTAAGTAAGACGTGAGTGGCTATTATACCCCAGGCATTGTTTTCAGTTTTGGAGGTACAATGGTAAGCAAGATAAAGTGAGTATCTTGCTTCATAGAACTTAGTCTCCAATAGGAGTAATAAGTCATATTTCTGTTTTAAAGTCATCCATCTGGGCAGGACGAAAAGAATAATTAAAGGAAGGCATTAGAGACCACCTGGATGGCTATAGTAACCCAGATGAAAAAAAGCTGAGAATTTAGATTAGAACAATTTATAGCTTTGAACGATTGGTGTCACTACCAAAATAGGAAAATGTCTAAAGGGATGGAAGTTAAAAGGTAAAAGGAATAAATCACTTGAATTTGTTCAATTTAAAAAATGTGTGGATGTCAACATAGTAAGTCCCCTAGGAAATTAATTTCAGAATTTCTGGAGTACTAACCTAAGGAACACTCTGGAAAGCACATCATATAATGTCTGCTTCTGATATGTCCATAAAATTTGTTAACATACCTTCATTCAAAGCTTAGCTTGTATTGTATCTCTTTTGGGGGGGGGTTGTTTTGTTTCTATTCCTTATCCCTCTCCTTACCCCACATTCACCAATGCACCCACAATACTGCATTCAACATATGTCCTCCTAATATATTTTTCACAATTCGTTTACATAGTAAAAATCTACATATATATATATATATATAAAACACCCTTCTAAAATACCTTCCATAAATGGGTTTTCCACCTATCCACCTATTCTTAAAAATATGATTTCGGTTTCAGAGAGTATACATTGAAATATACATTAATAGTATCCTAATTGTCTATTTTTTTCATTTAATAATATAAGGCCTCTGTGTATACATATAGTTCATTACTTCTGAGTGCTGCATGCATTTTCATCAAGTATATATACTCATTTTACTTTTACATTTCTCTATAATGAATGAACTAATACCTCTCTCTAATCTTATCAATATATTTTGGTGAATGCCTTAAATGTGACTCCTTATAAATGCATCCCATAGGTTTACTGGGTTACATATTTTGTAATAACATTACTAGTATATAGCATATACAAACACTTCATTTTAATAGTATTTCCAAAGAGCTCTTTTGCAATTGCTTACGGTCTCACCAGCACCGGAAATTATGTCACTTTTTAATGTTTGCTATCTGATGGATACACGGTGTTATCTCATTGTATTTAAACTTTCACTTCTCAAATGTAATGACACTGTGTCTATGTTCATAACATTATTACTTACTAAAAATGCTTTTCTTCTTTTATGGCAGCCAGAGCTGACAAATATATATCATATGCATATCTTCAATTTTAGCAAGTAATATCTGTTTTCTAAATTAGTGCCGTCTCGATACACTCCCACAACAGTGTATTAATCCACATCTTACTAAGATGCTCCCCTAGTCTATGCCCAATCTTTCATCTACAGCTCTCTGTAGTTACACACAGAATGTACTCTGGGTACATCCACACCCCTACACACCAAGGGGATAAAACCATTTTTAGAATACCTGCAGATTTCTCGTAGTGTTTGTGTACATGCACACACAAATGCATGTGCATGCAGACATGTATGTACGTGTGAGTGAGGGAAACAAAAAGAGAGTTATCACCATATGACATCTTCAGGATTCTGTTGGTTTCAGGGAAAAAAGCCAGAAACCTATGCTAGTTTTCCATCTATTGGGGGAAAAAATTACAAGGTTTAGAAGTCAGTTCTTTTCATCATTTAATACTTTATAAATGTGAAGTACTTTCACTTACTCATCAAGATGATATTTTCTCTAAGTAAATATGCTACAACTTAAAAAATTTTTCCTCCAAATACATTCTTTCTAAAACCAAGTAGAATCACTGCAGGCGCTGTACGCAAGGCAATTTTTTTCTTTAATATTTACTGATGAATGTACACAAATACATGTGTAGCAAATCTGATGGCTTGTTTCAACTTTCTTGTTTATGTTTTCTAACATACAGCCACAAAATATTTTGCTAAAAATGCACAATATATGCTAATTTTAAAACATGTACTTGGAAATCTTAGTGTGATAATGAGAATTGCCTTCTGAAACATTCATTCTAGGAGCTATGCTAGTAGATTTAAATATGTCAGAGAGGAATACCTTGGAAGCAATTTGACTCATCATTTTGAACTGACAGTTTCTTTTTCTGACCTAGGATATGCATTTTGTTCTTATCTGTAGCCTTTCTACATTCATTTGCATTTAGCAGCCTTGATTCCAATGGTTGTTATCGCTACTTGTGATTTCTAACAGTGTACTTCCCCCAGGGTCATTCTGTCAACAGATCTAGATGCTTCTTTCAGTGGCATAAAGTCACACATCAGGGGTGACAGTTCACAGAGAATGACCCTGCTGTGTTTGCTCTTAGCAAAGCAGGAAGACTTGTGCTTATCATGCTCTATTTCATTGCTAGGAGGCAGTGTTATTGAATTTGCTTAAAATTACCTTGTAATGATTCATTCAAATTCTTTGTTAATCCAAGAGAAGCTAAAAAGTAATTTTTATCATACATGCTTACTATAGATATTTTTTGTGTGATTTAGAAAACATTTTTATTATATCCTTCTATAAAAAGTTTTCTAAGATTGGTTCCCAGTGAGGAAATCACCTAAACATAATAGTTCCAAGATAATATTGTTGGTACAAAAATTTTAAATGCAATATATTATAAAATTATATAATTTCTTTTCAATAAATTATTTTGAAATCTTCTATTTCCACATATGCTAAAGTTGTGTATGTTCTATGGATATGGCAGAAACAATTCTCTTGGGGTTTTTTTGTTTTTGTTTTTCATAAAATTTGAGATAAGAGAAAAACATGAGCTTTGAATACTTTCTAACACTGATACATACATAATGAACTATTTAGAAAATGCTGAAGATATTAATTTGCCTTACTTTTGCATATCTGTTGGAATTGCTAAATGAGAACTATCAGAAGATAGCAATTTTGAATATTCAAGAATGCAGAGAAATTCATTAGGAGGAGGAATTTAATTCTCTGGGGTAAAAAAAAATGAGGGAAAATGATAAGAAGCCAATAGTGCTATCTTTTTTTTTCTTCCTCCATTTACTTACATTTTCTTTCTTTTTTTTTTCTTGTTTGGAATTTGGAATTACTAAAGAACAAGAAAAAGACAAGACTCTAACCTGGTTCACATTTACTATGAAAAGTGGAATAAGAAGACCCATACTCAACTGATCAAGAATAAAAAGAAATATCCAATGTGTTTTAACATGTGGCAATTTATTGTTCCCCTGGCAAGGGCCCAGTTGGGGGTCTAGGATGCACAGGGCTGACAGTATAGCTCCCATGAGTAGAGAAAGCAAAGAATGAAATTATTTCATAGTTTTATAAGCCTTCTTTTCAGGTTAAAGAAAAATAATAAAATTTATCTGATAAAGATAAAAATAAAGCAGACAAAACTTTTAAATTTTCTTTGCATATGACTATCAATTAGGTTAAAAAAAAAACAGAATAAAAATGAGTTCTTGACATTGTAATCTAAATTACTCTAAGAGAAAATCAGTATTATAGGCTTCCAAAATGGATATATTTATCTCCCATGTATTTAAATATATGTAAATACACTGACCAAATATTTTTGATAAATTGGCCATTTTGCATGTTTGAAAAATTTTGGTAAATTAATAAAATAGTGGAACCCCTGAAATTACCCTATGAAAGAGGGCTATCATGAAGATATGTAGGCAGAAACTTGAGGATTGACAGATTTCTTATTTCAGAGATAGAACAGTTACTTATGCAGGTCATTGCCCTTATTAAATCAAAAGCTCCTTGAGGTTACGTGGAATAATCAATCTCTGCATCATCCTTATCGATGAGCACAATATTTTGTGAATAACATTTAGTCAAAACATTGGTTGAATGAATGAAGAAATGTTAGGAACCCTGGCAGGATTATTTATGTTTTTGACGCAGTAGGACAAAAAGGTGTGGGAGAAAAATACAAAGAAGAAAGAGAAGTTAACAGATGAAAGAACATAGAAGGGAGTAAAAACGTAGTTGAATCACAAATAAGCTAACGCATGAGAAGAAATAATAAAAGAGTATGATTATTTAATATCAGAATCAATCTATCTACAACAATGTTTTGTGATGTGAAAAAGGTTTAAATGGGTCCTTTCTTTTCAGGTTTTGATAAAATGAGACCAACTAAGTTCAAAGTAGATATTTAAAAATTGATTAAATGGCTATTTTAAAAAAATAAAGATTTTTATTTATTCATTTGAGAGAGAGAGCGTGAGAGAGAGAGAGCACAAGTGGGGTGAGGGGCAGAGAGAGAAGCAGGCACCCCACTGAGCATGGAGCCCAATGCCTGGCCTGATGGCAGGACGCTGAGATCATGACCTGAGCTGAAGTTAGACTCTTCAGCTGAGCCACCCAGGCGCCCTGAGGATGATTTCTTTGGAGAGAGCTGTTGGCAATCTGCCGTGATTCTCAAACTCCAGAAGGGAAGGATATACTTCTTTCACTTTAAGACAAGGTAGAGGAGAATTGTAAGGTCCACATTGTAAGACTTTGGTAGGGGTTTTCATACTAAATAAAGTATGAGGAAACAGAAAACCAGTGTCTACATAATTGTCTGAGAAATCTAAAGGACAAGATTAACTACAACTTGGGAATAACCTAGGCTCAGGCAATTGATAAGGGCTGACAGTAAACCTTCATATCCCTGGGGCTACAAAAGATGTAACACATGACTAGCCAACATAGAAACTTAGAAATTCTGGTGAAAATCTGAATACTTATAAGGAATGGACACCGCAGGAGTGCACTGGGCTGTTGATGTCTTCAACAATGCAAAGAAGTACCCAAAAGAAAAAGAATGAAACATATTCCAAGTTCAAAGAGTAAAGATTATAGATGACCACAGTGTTATCAGTCTAGGACACATTTGTTTCCAAATTTCTTCTTTTGACTCCCACAATTCCAATTTGGGAAGCCTCAGAAACTGAAGGTGACTACTTGGATGAAGAGGAACAGAAACATGACAGAGACATAAAGCAGAACCCAACCACACACTATCTTGCCTGGAAAAGGCTTGAGATGAAGAAGAGAAGAGTGGCTTTAACTACAAATCAACTCAGAGCTTTCCCTATTATAAAGGAACTGATCTAGTTATTAAAGTGAACCTGATTTTATCACCTGTATTAGTTTCCTATCGTTACCGTAACACATTACCACAAATTTAGTGACTTAACCAATACAAACTTTTTATTTTATAATTCTATGGGTCAAAAGTTCAATACAGGTCTCACTGGGTTACAATCAAGATGTTGGTGGGGTTGTGTTTCTTTCAGGAGGCTGTAAAATAATCCATTTCCTTATCTTTTTCCAGCCTCTAGAGCCCACACATTCCTTGACTCATCCCCCCTTCCTTCATATTCAGAATCAGAAATGTTGCATCTCTCAGACATTTTTTCCACAGTCAGGAAAGATTCCCAATTTTAAGAAACCATGTGCCTACCCAGATAATCCAGAATAATCTCTCTATGTAAAGGTTTTCAATTTAATCACATTTGCAAAGTCCTGTTTGCCATGCAAGTTACATATTAACAGGTTCCCAAATTACGACTTGGGTACCACATCATCTAAAAGAGAGAAAAATATCGCTGGGGCAAATATGTCCCAGAAAAAAAAAATGAAAAAGATGGTGTGAGACAAAATAAACTTGCTTTATAAATAAATGCCATAAATACTGTTTGGGCAATGTATCAGATAATTATAATTCAAAGTTTTGTACTAGTGAATTTAGTTGAGTTATCATTCATTATACTGCTTTTCTGTTTTGTTTTGCTTTGTTTTTTAAACTGGGTGCTGGGACAAGAATGCACACAGTGAAGTATTTGAAGCATTCAGGTTGGGAGGGCAAAAAGCTTCAGAAATTATGAGATCAAAGGGGATGTGCAAACATGCCAGTTAACAGAAAATCTGGGATTGGTATGCTAAGGAATACAGCCTTCAGATAACACAAAGGGGAAAAAGAAATCAAAGGCTGGAGGAAGTTATTAAAGGTAGGAATATGGAGAAAAGCGTTCAAGGTTTCCGGAAATGAGAATTTCAGGAAGCAACAAACTACTCATAGGAATAAAGTGGATAAATAAGCTAGTAAGAGGTTGGGAACAAGACATATTATCCCTAAATGGCTTCTACAGATCTCTAAATGCCACTTTAATGGGTAGCCACGCCATCTTCACACTTGCCTTTGTACATACAAGTATTGGCAAAAACAGTAAATGATAAAGGCTCAGCTCAACTCCCCTTTATTTTATGAGACTATGGATGTCATCCAACCAACAAGCCAAATAGGTTATTAGGATTAACGTATTTATTCAGATTATCCCAGAGATCTGTAGGTTAAGTATTCTGTAAATTTATCAAGTAATACATACTATAAAATGAGAAATTTGATAGTTGACTATAGCATTAGCTTAATATAATGTTGATCTTTGCTCTTCAAATAAAGCACTGACACTAAATCAGCATCTGGATGTATACAGATGCCCTAACTTTTCACCTTATAAAATGAAAGATGTAATTTACTTCTCATAATTCCTAAAATAATACCAGCAATAGAATTCTGAGCTACTCACCTCCATATTCAGAGCTCTCTATTTTAGCATCATCACAAGACAGGATTCATTGGTCCATGACAGGAAGAATATCTTCCCTTCCTCTTTCAAAATGACAACCAAAAATTGATGGGTTCTCACTATTTTCGTTCACTGACACTGGCTAATTATTAACTCTGCAGGAAAAAATGAAATTTTAATGTTAATGTCATTGTAAAACACCAGGATCTGTCTCAGCATGTTAAGATATCATAAAGGTTTAAGTTGTTTTGGTAAGTTGGCCACCTGTTCAAATGTTAAAAATTTACAGCTTCTCCAGCCTCACTTGCGTCCATCTTTTATATTGATATATGTATCATAGTCACTGTATTTGCATGGTTTGAAATAGTCCCTCTTGAAGAGGTCTGCTGAATGCATAGTTTAAACTGCAAATGTTACTTAAATCTTTCAGGAATAATTTATAGTTTTCATTTTTTTCCATCTGATACCTTGTTAGAAGTGCCACTAAATGATGAAAATTTCTTGGAAGTAGCCTAAAATTGGAATAATCTAAATGTAAAAATATATAGTAACCTCTGGACCGCAATTAACATTCAACATACAAAACAACAGCCGACAGAGCATGCTGTCAATCATATGCTTCATAATAAACTTTTGAAAAGATATTCTGTGAATTTCTTTTACCTACTGATCTCCATAAAGAAAAGATAGATAGATGAATAGTTTGAGTAGACCTTTATGTAACTATTTTTATAAAACAATAAAATTTTATAAAAACAATCACCTTCTATCAAGCCAAAAGTTTTGCTTTATCATTAAAGATTTCCTGTATTTAACTGAACTACAAGAAAAAGATTATAGCCACGAGCAGCATTTCTGTTGTCAACCTGCAAACAAAGAGCCACAATACGAAGCAAACAAGCGTTTATTTGGGATCAAAGAATTGCAATTCTGTAAGCACAGATTCAGCTAGAAACTCAGTATCCTGCTTGCAGAGTGAAAGCAAGGGATTTTATTAATAAGGGAAAGGAAAATGTCACAAGTTAAGACAAAAAAAAAACACACCACATTTTTCTATGGGTGTTAAGCTAAACTACTCTGGGTTATACATTGACTGACTACTGATTCTACCTTCAGAAAGTCCACAATTATCAGCTTGTGATCAAGATGCCTGTTCTCCCAGTGACTTCTCAAGCAATTTCTTAACACAGTTGCCATTTTGCCCCGTCCAAAGGTTTTAGCTCAGTTCAGAGATGGGGAGGGCAGTGTCTCTGCAGTGACCTCTCCACTTCCACTTAAAAGTGGTTCCATTCATGGCAATTTTTCACATCATGAATACATTTATTTAGATATGAGAAGATATAATTGCAAGTAGGGTTCTAGCTCAAAGACACTTTTCTTTTGAGATACTGTTTTAATATTTAACATGCTTAAAATTTTATTGTATGTAAACTAGTCATAGAGGAACTATGGATCAATACTTTAAAAATAGGAGATAAATCCTTTGCTCTCAAGCAGCTTATAATTTAGATAAGGTTTTATCTTCATGGAGATAAAAAATTATGCAGCAAATTTGTTTTGAAAACAGACCCTCTCCAAAAACATGTGTTGTTTTATAGAAAGTGTATCATTTTAAGAAATGCTGAGTCCAGTCTGGATGAGACTGAGGAGAATCTTCTAGGATTAAGGGAAGGATAAGTGAAGGAAAAAGGTTTTGTGTTAGATTTAAATATTAATTAATCATTTAATCAGCAAACATTTATTACAAGTCTCCCCTGTGTCAAACAGTTTTCTTCACATTGGAGATGTAGCCACGAATAAGACGGACATGGACTATGCCCTTATTGAAGTTAGAATAATAAAACTCTCATAAATGCAGTGATAGGAAAGTGCAGGTTGCTATGAGATTGCCTACCCAGGGCAAATTTCCCAAGCCAGACAGTGATGGAAACTTTTAAGAAATAGTAATAATAATACAAAATTATAATAATAGTAATAAAGATTGTAATAGCCAAAATTGCTTAAGCACACGCTCCATATGAAATACTTTTTTATGTACTTTGTAGGTATAAAAGGAAAAACTACTTTGACACTTGTTAAAGATAGTAAGGCAGAGTTTATTCAGTGGGACTATGATGATGGGGTTTTGTAAGAGGGGGAGATTGAACTCAACCCCAAATACCATAAGGACAAGTGGAGATTTCTAGCCAAGGGGGAGGGTGAGGGTCAGCAGATAGGAAAGTACTCAAAGGGGACCTCAAGGGTAAGGAGATTCTAAGCCCACTTGACAGAATTTTTGGTGAAGGTAGGCCAGGGTGATAAGATACTGAAGGAGGGGATAAGGAAAGTGATCACACATCAAGGGTGGGGATTTTTCATTATATTGGCCCAACAGGACTCTTGCTAAAATTGGACAAAATGGGCTTAGGGCAGAATCCAAGAGCAAGACTTAGTCAAAAATAGAACTCAGAGGAGCCTGACCTAAGGACATGAGAGAGTCTGTCATAGGTATTAAGCCATTTAGTACTCACAACACATAAGGCAGGTAAGTAATGTCATTCTTCTACTGATAACAGAATCAGGGAACATCTAGGGTAAGTCAATTGCTGAAGATCACATGGCAAGTAAGTAGGATAGCCTGGTCTCAAATCCAAGTGCTCTCCCTCTGCAGAGCCAATGCTTTTAGTCCTTTACTGCACAGATATTTTCCAAATCAGAGGGACATCATGCACAATCCACTCAGTTGCCACATTTTACAAATTTTAGGTTATATCCAGATTCATTTCCACATTTTTTCATGTATATATATCCACATATTTGTCTGTAACCATCATAATACATGTCTTATAACTTTTTATTATTATAGTATTTTTAAATTACCCACAAAACTTAACTAAAAAAAAAAATCACAAAGTACAGCTGACCCTTGAATAATGCAGGGCTAAGCGTGCTGACTCCCCCAAACCCTTGTAGTCAAAAATCCACATATAATTTTGTCCCCTCAAAAACTCAACTGCTAATAGACCAACTGTTGACCAGAAGACTTATCAGTAACATAAACAATTAGCACCCACTTTGTATCTTATGTGTATTATACACTGTATTCTTATTGATGAAGGATAGTTGGAAGGTAGGGGGGCAGGGACAAACCCCACCCCTGCCCCGCGCCCACCTAAGAGGAAACCACCCTTAAAAGGATTTTACATCGCCCTGGAAGGAGCCCTCCACCCTTTCCCACATGATAGATAGATGACAAAAACCTGATTGGATGATAGCCATGGAGGGTTATCAGATTAAAACAGCCCACCAACAAGCCCATAAAGACCCCTAGACTTAGAAGGCCCAGTGACAACCCTCAATTGGGTCTCCTCCCTTCTTGGGAGCTTTGTACTATCACTTTGCTCTCAATCAATAAACCTTGTGCTGCCCACCACTCTGTCTAGTCTACTTCATTCTTCCAAAGGGCGTAACCAAGAACCATGGGCACCAATGGAGGAAAAAATCCTGTAACATTTACAATAAAGTAAACTAGAAAAGATGCTATTAAGAAAATTGTAAGGAAGAGAAAATGCATTTACAGGACAGTACTGTATTTAGGGGGGAAAAAAGTATTTAGGTGAACTGGTACAGTTCAAACCCGTGTTGTTCAAGGGTCAACTATATTTATTCTGTAAATATACCTTAGTTTTTTAGTATCCATCTTACTATAATTAGGTAATAAAAGTGTTTCCAATTCTTCACTTCACATTACCTCAAATTTGGTATCATTCACTTTTTAAAATGCTATTCCTGAAATTCATGTGATTTCCTAAGGATGGAAATGAAAGTGTCAAAATTGCCCTGTTTCTTTTTTTAATAAAAGGTTTGTAACAATTTATATTCCTTCTCATTTGAAAGGGCCTATTTACTTAAATATTATCTTTTTAACCACTATAAATCTCCATAAATATTAAATTAAATTGGCAAATAATATATATTTATTGTTAAGCTTTATTTTATTTTGGTGTGTTGGAACATGTTTGTATGTTTCTAGTTGCCGTGGTTTTACTGATCTCTATTCCCTTTTCTGTGAACTGTCTGTATTCTTGCCCCATTTTTAAAGTTAAGATCTTGGTTTCGGGTCACATTTACAGAGTATCTATCATGGTGTAGATACTATGGGTATTATAACATTGTCTCTAACTATGGAGGGGAGGTCAACAGGGAACGATAGTCACGGTGGAGGGGGATGACTAGTGGTTATGGTGAGAGCAAAGGCAGAAGCATCTATCTCACCTGTAAGATAAATAGACAAAGTGATTTTTAAACTGCTTGGGGGGAGGATGGGACTTAGTCATGAGTTGAGGATACTTTTGCATTTAATTAGGACAGTAGCATGTTTAAAGTCTCAGAAGAGCAGAAACATGGTGATTCCAAGTAATTGTGTGTGACTAAAGCATAGAGTAAGTGTAGGAGTAGGATGTGATAAAAAATGAGGATGTAGAGGTTAAGCAGAGACCATATGACGAATGGCTGTGCATTCTACCCTAAACTGCTCACACATATGCTTATCTAAGTCAAACTTCATTCTATTTCTATTTAAATGTTGCAATTATTGGAGTTCCTGGGTAACTCAGTCAGTTAAGTGTCAGACTCTTGATTTCAGCTCAGATCACTGATCTCAGGGTGGTAGGATTGAGCCCAGCCTCAGGCTCACACTGGGCCTTGGAAGCTGCTTAAGATTCTCTCAGCCTTTCCCTCTGCCCCTCCCTGTCCACTCATGCATACTTTCTCTAAATAATAAATAAATAAATAAATAAATAAATAAATAAATAAATAAATTTTGCAATTACTTAAAATACTTTCCCAATGTGCTTGGTTCTGTTGATAATGTGCTGGACATGCATATATTTTCTTCCTTGTAATCAAATCTGTTCACCTTTCCTCTACCATTTCTTCCATTTTTCTATTTTAGTTCAACATAGTTTTAAGAAGTAAATGGATAAGACCATCCTGGACTGGTTTTATTTCTCAATTAACTCATCATATTTGATAAGAAATGCACTTGCAAGGGAAACTACATGTTTGATAGAATAGAATAGCAATGAGTATGTTTATTTTAGTAATTATATGTGACCATATCTAGAGTAGTAATTTCAAGAAATATCCATTGTTCCCAGCAGTATCTCATGAATATTCCATAAGCAATTGGAAATGCCGTTTTCCAAGATTTCACAGGTGGTTTGGAAAACCCATATAAATTGAAAGGTCTTTGTATTTGAATTACAGCTCAGCTGGTGTTACAGCCAGCCTCTTCACAAGTTGAACCAACTGCATTATGTGGGAGTCTGGAGGGTTTCCACAGCATAGGGCCATTTAAAGCTGTTTATACTGCCACCAATTCTCATCATAATAAATGTACCTCATGGTACAATAATTTCATCTAGATCCAAGTTGTCTTTGACACAAAGCCTAGAAAATAATTTGTAGGTAATTTTAGACAATCATCCCCTTACATTATTTACTGTGAGAGATTATTACTATACTTACCATGGAATTTCAAAAACATGTTGATAATCCTAAATCTAAATACTGAGAACCACAGAAATACAGATACTATATTTCAAGTGAAAATAATTTATTCTAGAAAAAAACCCTATATACCTGCAATCTCATTCAGGAGTACAGCTTTATTCATTTTTTTATTTATTTTCTCCTGATTGGCTTTGGCCTTATTTATTGTTCTTTCTCCAGTTCTTTAAGGTGTAAAGTTAGTTTGTGTATTCGGGATTTTTCTATTTTTTTTGAGTGAGTCATGGATGGCTGTGTTATTTCCCCCTTAAGACCGACTTTCCAGTATCTCATAGGTTTTGGACTGATGTGTTTTTGTTCTCATTGGTTTCCATGAATTGTTTAAGTTCTTTAATTTCCTGGTTGACCCAAACACTCTTAAGCAGGATGATCTTTAGCTTCCAAGTGTTTGAATTCCTTCCAAATTTCCTCTTGTGATTGAGTTCCAGTTTCAAAGCNTTCCTGGTTGACCCAAACACTCTTAAGCAGGATGGTCTTTAGCTTCCAAGTGTTTGAATTCCTTCCAAATTTCCTCTTGTGATGGAGTTCCAGTTTCAAAGCATTGTGGTCTGAGAATATGCAGGGAATAATTTCAATCTTTGATATCCATTGAGACCTGATTTGTGACCCAGTATGTGGTCTCTTCTGGAGAGAGTTCCAGGTGCATTCGAAAAGAATGAGTGTTCTGTTTTTTAGGGTGGAATGTTCTGTATATATCTATGAAGTCCATCTGGTCCAGTGTGTCACTCAAAACTCTTGTTTCTTTGTCAATCTTCTGCTTAGATGATCTGTTTATTGCTGAGAGGGGAGTGTTGAGGTCTCCTACTATTAAAGTATTATCATCAATATGTTTCTTTATTTTGGTTAACAGTTGACTTATGTAGTTGGTTGCTCCAATGTTGGGGGCATAGATATTTATAATTGTTAGATCTTCTTGTTGGATACACCCTTTAAGAATGATATAGTGTCCTTCTGTATCTCTTACTACAGTCTTTAGCTTAAAAACTAATTTGTCTGATATGAGAATTGCTACCCCAACTTTCTTTTGAGGTCTGTTGGCATGAAAAATGATTCTCCATCCCCTCACTTTCAGTCTGGATGTATCTTTAGGTTCAAAGTGAGTCTTTTGTAGACAGCATATGGATGGGTCATGTCTTTTTATCCAATCTGCAACCCTGTGCCATCATGAGAGCCTTTAGGCATTCACATTGAGAGTGATTATTGAAAGAGATGATTTTATTGCCATCATGTTGCCTGTGAAGTCCTTGTTTCTATAGATTGTCTCTGTAAATTTCTGGTCTACATTACTCTTGGGGTCTTTCTTCTTTTATAGAACCCCCCCTTAATATTTTTTGCAGGGCCAGCTTGATAGTCACATATTCTTTCAGTTTCTACCAGTCTTGGAAGCTCCTTGTCTCTCCATCCATTCTGAATGATGGTCTTGCTGGATAAAGTATCCTTGGCTGCATATTCTTCTCATTTAGTACCCTGAATACGTTTTGCCACCCCTTTCTGGTTTGTCAGGTCTCTATGGACAGGTCTGACATTATTCTGATGTTCCTCCCTCTGTATNGGCTTTTCAGGTCTCTATGGACAGGTCTGACATTATTCTGATGTTCCTCCCTATGTACGTAAGGAATCTCTTCCCCCAGCCGCTTTCAAGACTTTTTCCTTGGATCTAAGATTTGCAAATCATACTATTATATGTTGGGCTGTTGGGCTGTTCTCAATGATCTTGGGAGGGGTCCTCTCTGCCTCTTGGACATGAATGCTTGTTTCCTTACCCAGATTAGGGAAGTTCTCAGCTACTATTTGCTCAAATACATCTTCTAGACTTCTCTCTCTCTCCACCCCCTCAGGGATCCCAATAGTTCTGACATTGGAATGTTTCATGGTGTCATTAAACTCTCTCAGTCTGATCCCTTGGGCTTTAATCTGTTTTTCCCAGGCTTCCTCAGTTTCCTTCTTTTCTATCATCTTGTCCTCTAGCTCACTAATTCGTTCTTCTGCCTTGTTTACCCTGGCAGTCAGAGTATCCAGCATTTTTAAGTTCGGCCTGATTAGATCTCATTTCTCCCCTTAGAGATTCTATATTGTTGCTAATATTTTTCTCAAGCCTAGATATCAACTTCATAATTATTACTCTGAAGTCTATTTCTGACATTGTGCTTACATCCATATCCATTAGTTCCGTGGCAGGGGCCATAGTCTCTGATTCTCTTCTTTGTTGGGGGTTCCTCCNGCCTGATTAGATCTCATTTCTTCCCTTAGAGATTCTATATTGTTGCTAATATTTTTCTCAAGCCTAGATATTAACTTCATAATTATTACTCTGAAGTCTATTTCTGACATCGTGCTTACATCCATATCCATTAGTTCCGTGGCAGGGGCCATAGTCTCTGATTCTTTTCTTTGTTGGGGGTTCCTCGTCTTAGTCGTTCTGTTGGGGGGTGGTTGAGGGAATGTACAGAGTCCAAAGTATTAACCACAACCCAGGCAAGATGCACGTGTTTTATAGGGACCTTAGGGCCGTCATCCTCTTGTTCTTCCAGCCTGTCTTCTGCGGGAGGGCCTGCAGCACTGATACTCAGGCAACCCTGCTTGGGGAGAGTTGCCCTGCCCCCTGTGGGGTGGGGGGAGGGAGGCTTAGTGAGAATCGGGTTTGTTTGTTTTTGGCTTACATTCTCTGATGGCTTTCCCTGGGGGCTTTCTGTGTCTCTTCTGAGAGTCAGAGCAGAAGTGACCTCATCCAAACCTCTCTCTCAGAACAGAGAAATCGTAGTCTGCTCTTCACTGAGCTCTCCAGGCCAAACTGTCTCCATTTCTGTCTGTGCTGCTAAAAATCACAGCCTCCCCATTTGTGAGCCCCATAGCAACAACCCCAGCGGTGGAACCCAGGGCCCAGCATTATTAATTTAAGCATTATTATTAATTTAATTAATGAATTTAAGCATTATTATGGAATTAATAATATGGAATTAATAATAATATGGAATTAATAATATATGGAATTAATAATGGAATTAATTCCATTAATATCAATAATAATTAATAATTCCACATATTAATAATAATATATCAAATTAATATATGGAATATATGGAATTAATAATAATTCCAAGAACTATAATAATTAAGATATTTAAAATTAAGTTACTTAATTAAGTATCGTAATTAATTAAGATAAAATTAATTACGATACTTAATAATAAATTGAAGAGATCGTTGAATTCACTTTTTGGATTCAATGCCCTTTGTACTTCTAAAACTGCAGGCCATGTTAGGTTCGCGAGCACGCACCTGCAGCTCCTGGATCCTGTCTGGGGGCTGCACTAAAGTCCTTTCCCCCCTGCTACGAGTCTGCGAGTGTGTGGCCGGTCCCCCGTGTGGATTGCTTTTGCGCTCCAATGTTATTTCACCTTTCCAGCCCCAGCTTTGGTGGCTCCCTTCCCCTTCTGTCTATCTTCTGATATCTGCACACAGAATCACGNTATGTACCTCCTATTGTACCATATCGGAATTGCATAATATCTGCTTGTCTCTTTCTTGATACTTTTAATACTTGTCAGAGGTTTCAAATGTCGTCACCCCAATTCATCCAATAGTTATAGGCTAACATCTCACTTGGTCAGGTTGACAGTAGACAGATACAAACTACAGATGCTGCTGGAATGGGTTGGCGATGGACCTATAGACTAGTACACAAGCGTGCGCACCGGATGATGACAAATGGAGAAACTGCCTTCTCAAGTGTCTTACAACCCCATGAANGGCTCCCTGCTTCATATCTCCAGACTGTCTGAGATATCTGTTTGTAGAGATCCATATATATTCTTACATCGCAGGCTGATTTCATGGGTGTTCAGGATGGTTTGGTAGATACCCAGCTAAATTCAGGGGATGGACCAGTTGAAATAGGGTCCCCTACTCCTCCGCCATCTTCTCCATCCCCCCACTTTGTTAATTTTTTAACCTTTATTAGTGGCATCTGGTGGCCCTACATTAGAATGGGTGGAGGATGTACTGATTTATGACTGTTCTTTTTAAAATACTTTTATTTTCTAATACAAGAAGGAAGCAAATGCAGAAAAACTTTTATTGAATACCACCGCTTAGAATAATAATGCTTAGTGTCTCCTTATCTTACTATGTTTTAGACCCTATTTTAAGCATTTTACATATATTAACTCACTTATAATCATAAAAACTCCAGTAAGTATATATTATTACTGTCCTCACTGTACATATAAGAAAATTGAGTTCCAGGAAATTATGTAACTATTCCAAGGATACAAAATTCTAAGAGTCAGAGTCAGGACTTGAATCCAGGCACCTGGCTCTCAACTATCATAATACATGATAGAAACTACATGCTAGGTATGTTACACACATAAAGTTATTAAGATTTTACAATAACATCATGAAATAACTTGTTACCTTTGTGTGACAAATGCAGCAACTAAGACTTAGAACAATTTAGTAACGTGGTAAATTGAACACAGATAGCTCACCACAGAGCAAGACCTAGCCTAATTTGACTATAATGGCCTGTACCACCCTGTGCCCAAATTCCCCTAAAGAGAACTGCACATTCCAAGAACTATAATAATTAAGATACTTAAAAATAATAAATTGAAGAGATCGTTGAATCCACTAAATCTTAATTTTATCTAATTCTTTTATTGTTGACTTTGTAAAACTTTTACTAGAACAATAGTTTACCTTTGTGCTTTAGTTCTTTGTCACTTTTTTAAAACCATCAGACAGATGTGATAATTATTAAACATATAACCACAAAAAAGGAGAACAAAGGGCTTGAATAACTTGGAAATGATAATTAAATACAAGATAATAAGAATTTGCCTTTGCACGAACTATGACCTATTAGAAAGCAATATGAATTTTATCCTATTAAATATACAGTCAAAGTTAGAAGGGTGCTAGCAATTATATAAATACCTTGGTTCTAGGTGCATGTTTATCTCTTTATGGTGTATTTACAATTTGCTCTCTGATTCAGATACACATCCAAATCATGAATACTTATTTCTCTCTCTCTCTTTTTTTTTAACCTACCACCTACACATAATATTAAATTGATAAGTTAATTTATCTTTAATAAATGTAGCTGCATTATATCACTGTCTGGATTTTATTGTCTGACAAATGATGGAAGTCACATTTCAACCTATACCGAGAAAGTACTATAAACTGCTAAAGATTTTACTTAGAGTTTAGGGCTAAAAGCATTCACACAGCTTTCTTTCTGCCCTCTCCTCAGTTAAGAAAAACACTGTCCAATTATTTCTTCAATTGGGAAAAGTCAACATTGGATTAGAGAATTCTATGAATTTTTGGTTATTTCCAGAAAGCGTATCATTAATATCATAATAACCTGCAAAACAAATCAAAATTTTGGAATCAGAGGCTCTTTCAAACTCAGCTTAAGATGCTCATTATTGATAGATACCATTGTTGACTTCTTGATGAGATTAAGATTACATACCCACCCTATTGAGCATTTTGATATAAAAAGATNTAATAATAATATATCAAATTAATATATGGAATATATGGAATTAATAATAATTCCAAGAACTATAATAATTAAGATATTTAAAATTAAGTTACTTAATTAAGTATCGTAATTAATTAAGATAAAATTAATTACGATACTTAATAATAAATTGAAGAGATCGTTGAATTCACTTTTTGGATTCAATGCCCTTTGTACTTCTAAAACTGCAGGCCATGTTAGGTTCGCGAGCACGCACCTGCAGCTCCTGGATCCTGTCTGGGGGCTGCACTAAAGTCCTTTCCCCCCTGCTACGAGTCTGCGAGTGTGTGGCCGGTCCCCCGTGTGGATTGCTTTTGCGCTCCAATGTTATTTCACCTTTCCAGCCCCAGCTTTGGTGGCTCCCTTCCCCTTCTGTCTATCTTCTGATATCTGCACACAGAATCACGGCTCCCTGCTTCATATCTCCAGACTGTCTGAGATATCTGTTTGTAGAGATCCATATATATTCTTACATCGCAGGCTGATTTCATGGGTGTTCAGGATGGTTTGGTAGATACCCAGCTAAATTCAGGGGATGGACCAGTTGAAATAGGGTCCCCTACTCCTCCGCCATCTTCTCCATCCCCCCACTTTGTTAATTTTTTAACCTTTATTAGTGGCATCTGGTGGCCCTACATTAGAATGGGTGGAGGATGTACTGATTTATGACTGTTCTTTTTAAAATACTTTTATTTTCTAATACAAGAAGGAAGCAAATGCAGAAAAACTTTTATTGAATACCACCGCTTAGAATAATAATGCTTAGTGTCTCCTTATCTTACTATGTTTTAGACCCTATTTTAAGCATTTTACATATATTAACTCACTTATAATCATAAAAACTCCAGTAAGTATATATTATTACTGTCCTCACTGTACATATAAGAAAATTGAGTTCCAGGAAATTATGTAACTATTCCAAGGATACAAAATTCTAAGAGTCAGAGTCAGGACTTGAATCCAGGCACCTGGCTCTCAACTATCATAATACATGATAGAAACTACATGCTAGGTATGTTACACACATAAAGTTATTAAGATTTTACAATAACATCATGAAATAACTTGTTACCTTTGTGTGACAAATGCAGCAACTAAGACTTAGAACAATTTAGTAACATGGTAAATTGAACACAGATAGCTCACCACAGAGCAAGACCTAGCCTAATTTGACTATAATGGCCTGTACCACCCTGTGCCCAAATTCCCCTAAAGAGAACTGCACATTCCAAGAACTATAATAATTAAGATACTTAAAAATAATAAATTGAAGAGATCGTTGAATCCACTAAATCTTAATTTTATCTAATTCTTTTATTGTTGACTTTGTAAAACTTTTACTAGAACAATAGTTTACCTTTGTGCTTTAGTTCTTTGTCACTTTTTTAAAACCATCAGACAGATGTGATAATTATTAAACATATAACCACAAAAAAGGAGAACAAAGGGCTTGAATAACTTGGAAATGATAATTAAATACAAGATAATAAGAATTTGCCTTTGCACGAACTATGACCTATTAGAAAGCAATATGAATTTTATCCTATTAAATATACAGTCAAAGTTAGAAGGGTGCTAGCAATTATATAAATACCTTGGTTCTAGGTGCATGTTTATCTCTTTATGGTGTATTTACAATTTGCTCTCTGATTCAGATACACATCCAAATCATGAATACTTATTTCTCTCTCTCTCTTTTTTTTTAACCTACCACCTACACATAATATTAAATTGATAAGTTAATTTATCTTTAATAAATGTAGCTGCATTATATCACTGTCTGGATTTTATTGTCTGACAAATGATGGAAGTCACATTTCAACCTATACCGAGAAAGTACTATAAACTGCTAAAGATTTTACTTAGAGTTCAGGGCTAAAAGCATTCACACAGCTTTCTTTCTGCCCTCTCCTCAGTTAAGAAAAACACTGTCCAATTATTTCTTCAATTGGGAAAAGTCAACATTGGATTAGAGAATTCTATGAATTTTTGGTTATTTCCAGAAAGCGTATCATTAATATCATAATAACCTGCAAAACAAATCAAAATTTTGGAATCAGAGGCTCTTTCAAACTCAGCTTAAGATGCTCATTATTGATAGATACCATTGTTGACTTCTTGATGAGATTAAGATTACATACCCACCCTATTGAGCATTTTGATATAAAAAGATATGCCAAAATAAAAAAAACGAATAAAACAATCCCTGAAACAAATGAAAAATTAAATACATAAACTTTTAAAATGAGTAAGCATAGACAATTATAAATCTCCAAATATTTAAGTTTTGTATTCACAAGAAAATGTTATTTTAAAATATAAAAACAAGTTAATTTCTTAATCTTTAGAAATATGATAGTTTCTTAATATCAATATTTAGTCAGAATTCAAATTTCTCCACTTATTTCATAAAGTCATTTTCACTGTTGGTTTATTGGAAATTATATCAACCAGTGCTCACATTACGTTAGTCTCTTAACTCTCTTTTTTAATCTACAGGTGTCCACAACTCCTTTGTTGTTCTGGAAATTCATGTGGTAAAGAATGCAGAACTGTATTCTCTACTAAAGAATTCTCCACACTCTGTGTGCTGGATGTGGATAATTGCTTCCCCATGATGTGGTTTAACATGGTCCTCTGTCCTCTGACTTTTTTTTTTTAAGTTTTAGAGCAGAATGTTTGATCAAATTTAGGTCTGACTCTTTGGCATGACAAACTCACAAGTAATGGTATGTACCTCCTATTGTACCATATCGGAATTGCATAATATCTGCTTGTCTCTTTCTTGATACTTTTAATACTTGTCAGAGGTTTCAAATGTCGTCACCCCAATTCATCCAATAGTTATAGGCTAACATCTCACTTGGTCAGGTTGACAGTAGACAGATACAAACTACAGATGCTGCTGGAATGGGTTGGCGATGGACCTATAGACTAGTACACAAGCGTGCGCACCGGATGATGACAAATGGAGAAACTGCCTTCTCAAGTGTCTTACAACCCCATGAATGTATGATTTTTAAATTCTCTACATCTATCCATCTAAAAGTTACGCATTCTATAGTTAATTTGTTATACCAAAACATGCATTAGGCCTGGTAGACAATGCGTGTGTGTATGTATATTATATTATCCAGGGATCTCTAGACAAACAGAACCAACAGGGTATATATAGATATATACAAAGAGATTTATTGTGTCAAATGGGCTTACATATTTATAAACACCGAGAAGAAACATGATCTCTCTGCAAGCTAGAGGCTCACGAAAGTTGGTAGTGGTGGGCCAAGTTCAAGTCCAAGCCCAAGGGCCTATGAACCAGGGGACCAACAGTGTAAGTCCCAGTCTGAGTCCAAAGTTCTGAGAACTAGGAGCATAGATATCCAAGGTCAGGAGAAGATAGAGATTCCAACTAAGGCAGACAGTAAACTCGCCCTTCTTCTACCTTCCTGCTCAATTCAGACCCTTAAAGGATTGGATGATGCCCACCCACAGTGGTCAGGGCATCCTCTTTACTCAGTCTATTGATTCAAATGCTAATCTTTTCTAGAAGCACCCTCACAGACGCACTCAGAAATAACATTTCACCAGATATCTAGGCATCTGTTATCCCTGTCAAGTTGATACATGAAATTAACCATCAAAAGCATATCTATATATAATTTTATTTAGTATTTCTTGTAGGGAGTAAGCTCTTTGAAATGAATTTAGTGCTCTAGTATGTGATTTTATTATATTTTGGAATAACTTTTATTTATTTGAGCACACCACTGCAAATTTCATAGAAAATGCCATTCAATACAATTTGCATATTGCACACAAATTTTCAGTGTTGTATCTTATGTTTAAATTAGTGAAAAAATGCTTATTAGGCCAACGTATTTATTGAGTATTTTTTAAATTCCAAGACTTCTTTTTAGCATGTAGGATATATAGTAAAAAGCAATGAAAAACTCCTGCCCTAAAAAAGCTATATTTTCACTCACCTGTGGGTTTTTCTATTTTTTTAAAGTCTCATTCACTTGAATCACATTCATATATTTTATATTTATAATAAATAAATATTATGTATATTTGTTATATTAACTAATATTATATATTACATACATTTGTTTATTATATATATGATTATAAGTGATTAATATATAAGCATATTGATTTTGAATGATTCATATTACCCCTATAATTTCATTGTCTGAGGACTATAAAGACAATGAAGACCAAGGAGAGTTTCCTTGTTTTGATACTCAGGAGAGCAGCATATTAGCACACTTCTAGTTAAACTGCATGGGAAATCTTACTATTAGAATGTAAGATCCAGTGCCCTGCTCTCAAGCAATGTAAAAGAAAAGCATTATTCTAACACATTTTTTTTCACCTTTTATCATTTTGGAACTTGACAGTACTCATGTTTTTTCCCAAATTGTGTATGTAATTAACATTTAAAGGTTGCATATAAATTTTTACACATATCATATCAAATATAACTAATGATTACTAAGGATATTAAAAATGTTTGTGCCACTGCTGTGACACTCTTGGACCGAAAGGCTATGATGAGTCAGTATGCTACTGATTCATTAACTCGGTCAGACTTTAGTTTTCAACCGAAAACTTGCTTCCATAGATTTTTCAGTAAGGAAAAAAATACATGAAATGTATAAGACCATGTGACTCATGGAGCCCACATGACAATGGTTATGACTGAAATAAACAGCTGAACCTTGAGCTGTGGCAGTGTGGAAGGCAGTGCTGTGATACACACATTGCTCTTAAAAAAAAAATCTGTTTCCAGGGGCGCCTGGGTGGCTCACTCAGTTAAGCATCTGACTCTTGATTTTGGCTCAGGTCATGATCTCAGGGTCTTGAGATCAAATCCTGCGTTGGGCTCTGTGCTGAGCGTGGAGCCTGCTCAAGATTCTCCCTCTCCCTCTACCCCTCCCTGCTCTCTCTTGCTCTAAAAATAAAATAAAATAAATAAAATATTCTGTTTCTGGGTTAAAAATTAACAAAACAAACAAAACCAACAAATTTTAATTTCAACTCTTCGTATAGCATAGGAGAGGACAGTAAGTCTGTAGGCTAGAGAACACAGATGTCTCACATTATAGAGAGAGAAGACAGCAGAAAACTAAAATCAAAGAAAGAAACAGAGGAAGCAATAGGGCACAAGTAAGACAACTTTTTTTTTCTTGAAATGAAAGTAGGGTTGATGTCTAGTTATATCAACTGTTAAAATATTTAAGTATATGTTTTATATCCGTTACTAAGTAGTTGCTCCATGAGTCACTCAGAGGGACCACATTAACTCAGATTGCTTTGGTTCTTCCCCCTAGACCCTTAGAATTACCCATAAAGGGTAACATTGGAAATGGTACTCCTATTGTATCAGTTGTCAGATAGTTTTACATACTAGTAATAAAAAAAAAAATAGCAACATGCATTTTGTAAAATATACCAGAAGATCAAAATGTAATTCATGTATGAGCAAGGGACTATATAAGAAAATTAGCAGGCTTTACAAAACTCATGATAGAAGGCAGAAAATGTATGACATCTACCTACATGTGAGATCAACCTGTTGGGGAAGTCAATCCTACCACATACTCTGGAGAGAGAACCATATACTTGCAAATAGCCTTAAGAGCTACCATAGAATTGTCTCCAATTCCTTAGTGATAAGTTTTAAGGGAAAGAGTCTTCCCTCTATTTATATATCATCTATCTATCTTCTCCAAATGCAGCAATAAAATATACATGGTTTTCAGTGTTCTTTTAATCATTCTGAACAAATCATTTTACTTCAGTTATGTCTGACACACACAGAGGGCAAAATGAGGTGAGGAGTCTGAGTGTTGACCACATTCTACTTGTTCATTAACTTTAAAAAAAAAAAAGTCTGCTCAGTATTTTTAAATAAGAAATATTGTTACAAAAACATTGGAATAAAGTCAAGAGTCTTTTATTTAGTACCTATGCCAGGTGCTATACCACTAAGTAAAGGTAGAAAAATAATTATAGGCACAGTTCCTGTCCTCAAAGAATTCAAATATATTAAGAGTAGAATGGTCCCGTAAAATGCTCTCAGCCTGGATGATGAAAGTAAACAATTGTTTCAAGGGGTCACTTACCTTAAACTAGGAAGAGGAAAAAGAAAACAATATCAAGGAATTTCCAAGAGCAGGTAAAACTTCAACTGAACAGAAGACTTGTAAAGTGAGCCAGGGCGACCTAAGTGTCTCAGGTTTTAATAGCACACTCGTGATCACATGACATTGATCTTAAGGGAAAGCAACTACCGAGGCTCATCAGGCCTCCTTGCGAAGGGATTTAAACCAGACTAATGCTCCTTGTTCTGACCCATTCCCCTAGACTCCTCATTTATTCCTCTCCAAGGAAGAAGTGAATTATCCGATTAATGGGTTTGGAAGAATGCTCCTCTTCGGAGCAAGCCTGCATTATAGACAGATGTGTTCTGGCCTGCTTTCTCAGCCTTGTGGTGAGCTTAGGGAGCTGGCGATGCCCTGGTGGAGCAGCTTGCAGTTTTTCCAGTAACTGGGTAGATAAGTTGGTCCAATTCTAGGAGGTATTCTCAAGTCCTTTGGCTGTGTATCTAAGCCATGTCCTTTACTCCTTTGATCTATTTTTTATTAGCAGTAAAGCTGATAATTTGGTCTCATCTAACTGACTCCTGTGCCTATATCTATATTCATTCCAAGTACGAGGAATAAAGAAGTATATTAATATTTAGGGACTCATTAAAACTACAACCATCACTTCCAGTACATTCTCCTAAGTGGTTAAATACATACAGTTTAGTTTTGGTGATTTGTTCAGAAGCCTAGAACCTGAATAAAATACAATTTGGGTCCTCATAGTATCTCTTTTCCAGAGGCATGGCCAAGAACTATGCCTCTGACAAGAGCTACAATTTTAAATTAATGAGTTCATTCTCTCAGCTTGACTCCATTGATAGGTCAAAAAGTAATAAATAATATAAATCTATCAACACTGAAAAATAACTATGAGCGCTTGCAGTATTGCTCACGTGCTCACCGCATTACTGTTTTAGTTGGCTCTGGCTGCCATAACAAAACACCATAGACATCAGGCATTTAATTTTCTCACAGTTCTGGAGGCAGGAATTCTAAGATCAAAGTACCAGTAAGGTCAGTTTCCAGTGAGGCCTCTCTTCCTGACCTGTAGACAGCCACCGTCTTGCTGCGCTCTCACATGAGCTCTTCTTCCTGCACACAGAGAAGAAAAGGGAGCAAGCACTCTGGTGTCTTTTCCTAGAAGGACACTAGTACTATAGGAGAGAGCCACAGTGTTATGACCTCTTTTTACCTTAATTACCTCTTTATAGGCCCTATCTCCAAATTCAGTCACACTGGAAGTTACAACTTCAACACAGAAGTTTGGGGGACAGGTTACACGATTCAGTACATGGAAATTATGTTTGTAATAGAGTAATGATGATTAATTCAACTTTATTAATCACTTTTCCTGTGCCAGTCTGTGCTGCTTAAGTTTAATCCTTAATCTTATCTTATTATTATTATCTATTTCAGAAAATGAAACTAAAATTAAAGAAAATTTCAGTAACCTAACCAAGATAACTCAGTGACAGAAGCAGAATATAAATCCTGCACTCAAATGCTGTCATTCTTTGTTATTTCTCAGTCTGGGTTCGTTCATATTCCTTGTATACTTCCGTTTGCTTGTTGCTAGGGATTCAAAGACATGGGGTCTGCCTTTGTGAGTGGAAAGAAATGCAAACAAACAATGATAAATAATATGTTGATTAGTTGCTTCAATGGTATTAAGTCCAAATGTTTTACATATATTAAAACACTTATTTCTCCTTCGTTTTTTTGTCCTTTTCTAAGCAAAAATGTTGTCCACGATAAAGGCTGGAAAGAACATAGGGCTAGCATACTCTGACAAGCAAAAGCGAACTTGAGTGTCAACTACATAGATTCCAAACAATAAGTAGCCAGCAGGAATCTGCAGAATGTTTCCAGAATAATACCACAGTGCTGGGTATTAGTAAACAACATTCTCAATAAATTACTCATATAAGTCATACCACGTTAATAAATTTTATCTATGCAATATTAAAGTTAGGATCTAGAAAAAAAATTTTCACTTTTCTCAACTCTGGGGTATTGTAACCTACTAAAGCTGTGTGTATGTTTGAACAAATTAATAAATTAATTTGTTTGCATATTTACTTATTTAATTTCTTATTACTGATACTGCAGGCATTGTAAGAGTAAATAAATCCTACAAATTCCTAATTTATGCCCAGGGATTAATTTGTTCACTAAACATGTCCAATATGTTCTTGCTTTGAGGCTGTAACACTGCTACAGATAGAGACAAGGCTGAATATTTTTGTTGTCTCCTATTAGCTTATTTTCATTTCCTTCTAATATCCCTATATCTGACTAATTATATTTGGACCTGCTTACAAATTAATTTATTTTGATTAAGTAAAAGGAGATAATTCCTAGGTTATTTTAATTAGTATTTTTAACAAACATCTGCCTGCCTAATGGAGACCTTTGCATGACCCAGCAAAACAACATGCTATCAATCAGAATTAATATTATTCAAATAGATCATATAGAGGCAACAGCAGAAAAATAGGGCCTGGGTAAATAATTTCTAAGCTAGTGCCGATAAGAGGTAAGAAAAAATAAAACAGATGTGTTTCATTCCTGTGAGTTTCTCTCCCAATGTGAAGTAAATAACCCCACAGAATATGTTATTTTGACAATACTCACAGGAATTTTCTTAAAAGATGGCTTCTGAGGACGTAAGCTAGAAGATTTTAGAATAAATTATACTATTATTTTCTTCTTAGAAAAACAGTATTACGGTCAAAATTGATATACTCTTTCATTGAATCTCTTCCTAGAATCCTTCCCAAAGTTGCCTCTACTTTATCATCCAGCAGTATGCTCTCTGCCACACTCCCCTCTGTTTCTCCTTTAGCAGAGCACCACTTCTGCTCATAGATCTTCAACCAGAACAAAAGCTTAGCCTGAAATGGCTTGGATATAATTCAGACCAGAGAGGCAGAAAGTACTGTGAACTTTTAAAGCATTTTCACAACAAAAATGCACATTTCGAATTGGAAATTTCTGTAAGATAAGATAAGGCCCATAGTGTTCTTTTATTGATGCACTATGCAATGCAATTTTTATACTCTCCTATCTCCTGTAATAGAAAATATGACCTGGAGCTACACATAACACCGGTATTTGGAACCATTACAGGCCTTTGTAAAGTGTATTATGCCTTGGTGATACATTCAGAAGAAATCCAAAAGCATATAAATCTAACTATTGCCCTTAAACTACACCTTTGGGTGAGATTTTAAGTTTTCAGAATCTGAATGTTTCTTAGCAGGTTAGAATTTTAGAACCATTGGCTATTCCTCAAATGAATGTTTGACCTCTCCCCAGACAGGAATGGGAAGGGATAAGAGAACGGCATAAAGATGGAAAAGCTATTTTTATAACAAAGGCACCATGGTAATATTAAAGAATATATCATCTATACATATAAGCATGCATATGTGCACCCACACATATTCATGAAAACGCACACATATAAAACCCTTTATCAACCTTTTTCCCTTTGTCCTGATTTACTTTTCTAAATACCGCCTTTTACCACTTGATGTGTTGAATATGTATTAATTTGTTATGTCTTATTCACCCATGTATTTACACTTAGCTGACACATAGTGTTTAATAAATATCTATGAATAATGAGTAAGTGCATATGCAAGGAGACTGTAAACTACTTTCCCCCATTCTATTATATACTGTTTCTAAAACACAAGCTCAGTATCAATTTTTTTGATTTTTAAGCATCTTGGTGAATCTGCACCTCTTAGAGGCCCAATGCCTGTTTGATACCTGTAAGGCTATAAAGATAATTAAGAAAACGAACTGTCGAATGTATGGCTTTACAAAAACTCTCTTCTATTTGAATTTGCCTTATTTCACCGGTTGTCAATGAAGAAATTATCATCACTATGGCAGTATTAGATAATTAGGTAATAAATAGAATTTTCTTGCTTATTAGGGAAAATGAAAAAATATAAACAAACCAGCCAACTGGCTAGTTTTTTTCAAGTACATAAATACATGTGGGTAAATTTATATAAATGTAAAACTAATAAACTTTACTAGTAAAAAATATATATGGGGATCAGATAATTATTTGGCTTAGAGATGTGATAATAACTACAAAATAACATGTTAAGATTTTCTTCAGTGGAATTTTGAGATTAGAGGAAAAAAATTAAAAACCTTTATGCTATTGATCAATGTTTGTGATATGAAAATTGCAGAAGTAAGCATAATTTGATTTGATCCATTTAAAACTAGAAAGATGACTATTTATCTTAGATGAAAATGATACAGTTATGACTAAAGGCAGGAACAATTTCTTTTAAAAGGAAGGCCTTCTAAGGATTTTTCTATATTATCAGCCCATTATTTTTAGATAATAATTTCCTTTTAACTATCTATATACCATGTTATCCACCCAGATATATCCATCTGTATATCTCCTAACATAAACCTATTCTTAAATTTAAATTTATGTTGACACAATATACCTTCTTCCCTCTCAAGTAATGTTTACACTCCCTCAATTTTTTCCAAATTGCCTAGCAGTTTTTTGTTTGTTTGTTTGTTTTTTTATTGTTGTTGTTTAGCAATATCACAAGGATGGAGCAGGGGACAATCAATATTCCCTCTCTGAGAGGTGAAGGGAATGCAAAATAAAGAGACAAATTACACACAATATGATATCTACTGAAGAAAAATATGCAAAATGCTTTATACAAAATTAGTTTAGTATTCTAGAAAAGTAGAAGTGTGAAGCAGGGGGCACCTGGGTGGCTCAATGGGTTAACCGTCCGACTCTTGTCTTCAGCTCAGGTCATAATCTCAGGGTTTTGGGATTGAGCTCTGGATCCACTCCATGCTCTGCATGGAGTCTGCTTGGAATTCTTTCCTCCTCCCTCCTCTTCCCTCTCTGCTCCTGCCCCCACTCACACTATCTCTCTTTCTCTCTCTCTCTCTCCATCAAATAAATAAATAAAATCTTTTAAAAAAAGTATTGACAGGAAGACTATATAACTATGTTAACAGACTATTTGAAGTATAGAGATCATCATGGATGATTATTTTCTTTTATAATATTTCCTATTGTTTCAAAAGACTCAATGAGGATGGATTTATTTTTAATTTAGAAAAAAACCCCACATTTTTATAAATAAATAGCAACAAAATACTCCACTGTGTAACTTGTTCAGTGTATTGCAGGGTTAGAAAATGGCCTTTCTACTTTTGCTCAAAAGTCTTTCAACATAAGAATGTAATTAACTTCAAAAAAAAAGGATAATTATCTTCAATTATGAAAAGTTGAGAAGTGAAAATACACTTACAGAAAAAGACTTTTGTAATTTGCATTACCAAATGATTCTGTAATCTTAAAAAATAATTAATAAAAGGGAAATTCAAGTGGAAAATTCAGCCAGGAATTAAAACACTAACACTTTTTAAGAATGACTTGTAGAGTTCTTCCAAGTTAGTCTGTTTTCAAAGGAAGATGAGGTCTGCCTTCTATGTTATGAGAATTGCATGGAGGGAAAATGACTGGAGATTCTCAACAATAGCTCAAATAATGTGATATATGAGTTTGAAAAGGATTCCAAGCATATATAAATGAACGAATGAATGAATAAATAAATAAATAAATAAAGTCATTTGCATTTGCAAGAAAAGGAAGTATATTAATAAATTAAGAAAATTTGAGATGTTATAAGTATATATGACTAAAAATAAATAAAACTAAATAGTACATGAATATAGAAAGAAATTATAAAATCTTCCTTTGCTGGATTTAAAAAACCAAAAATAATAAAGTTTATCCTGGATGACTTGGATGTTAGCACTGTGGTTGCGTGACATTTCCTTCATTGTGTAGTTGGAAATATTTTTAATGTGACAGCAGTACATAAAATAGAAATTTAAAGAATACAGAAAAAATAGGGACGCCTGTGTGGTTCAGTCGTTAAGCGTCTTTCNGGAAATATTTTTAATGTGACAGCAGTACATAAAATAGAAATTTAAAGAATACAGAAAAAATAGGGACGCCTGGGTGGTTCAGTCGTTAAGCGTCTTTCGGCTCAGGGCATGATCCTGGCGTTATGGGATCAAGCCCCACATCAGGCTCCTCTGCTGGAAGCCTGCTTCTTCCTCTCCCACTCCCCCTGCCTGTGTTCCCTCTCTCACTGGCTGTCTCTCTCTCTCTGTCAAATGAATAAGTAAAATCTTTAAAAAAAAAAGAATATAATATTTTGAAAAAGAAAAAATAAAGTCAAAGTGGTAAACCACATCACTCACAGATTATTGCTATTATTTCAATGAGTGACATATACACACCAGATTAATGTACATCAGGAGTGGTAAACTGGGGTGAAGACAGCTATTTGGAAAGACATAATATCTTTCCATTTTTTAAACAAATTCTTCATCAATAGTTGTAAATTTTATTCATATAAGTGGTACGTTTTTCTTAATATTCTTGCATTTTATATTTATATTTTTCTGCTTTTATGAATGGGTTGTTTTATCATATGACCTAATCGGCTATCTTTATATAGAAGAAAAATTATCAATCTATAATACAGTAGTTTATTGAGGCAATGTTTATAATTCAAATAATTGTACAAAATGTTTTATTTAATCATGTATTCAAATTTATTAATGTAGTGTTATTTAATGCATTTCCTTAATTTTTTATTATTTATATATCTTTAAAGAACTAATATTGGTACTCTCTAACTGCCTTACACAGTGTATTCATTTATTTTTTTAGGTTTTTTTTAGGTATGTTGGTCAACGTTTTTTCCCACTTATTATTTCTGTATTATTATTATTTCTATCTTATTATTTCTAAGGTTGCTATTCAAGTGTTACCTATTTTCATTGTGTTAAGGTTAACACTCAGATTTTTCTTTGCAACAAAATTTTCTGGAAATTGGTGGTTCCCAAACGTTGTGCCTAAGTAGTCATGAATTTCAAGAGAATTAATGCATTATCTGGGCTTAAGAGGTATTCCATTTTTTTTTTAAAGATTTTATTTATTTATTCGACAGAGATAGAGACAGCCAGCGAGAGAGGGAACACAAGCAGGGGGGAGTGGGAGATGAAGAAGCAGGCTCACAGCGGAGGAGCCCGATTGGGGCTCGATCCCATAACGCCGGGATCACGCCCTGAGCCGAAGGCAGACGCCTAACCGCTGTGCCACCCAGGCGCCCCGTAAGAGGTATTCTAAAAACGAATCTACTGGAGAAGGGAGGCAGTAATTAAATGATACAAGTCTTGTGACTCAGACTCTATGTTATAGCTCTAAGATTGTCAGTGAGCTACTGGCAAGGAATCTCTGAATGGCATCCTCTAGAAACTGAAGCTCACAGAACTGTATTTCAGTTTCAACTGCATGCTCTTAATCATTTATGAAAATACGATATAAGATAAAATCTCAAGATAAAACTAGAGATCATGGGGATTATATCTTGGTCTTTCTCTGTCTAGATACAAAGTCATTTTATTACAGATGCATATCAAATTGGTGTCATAATAGGTATTCTCTACAATATTATACTGCTTGCAAAATTTCTTATTCTAGGGAATTGTAAATTGATAATTTGATGGCTTGTCTCAGTATCCTTTCATGTATTAAATTTAAGCTGGCAAGTCAAGAATTACTAAATTATTCCTATTTCTCTTCTAATAGTTTAAAATATGCACACATATTCACAGATTATTTTTAAAAATAAATGTAAAGATAGAAGATAAAAATAGCTAAGACTACAGAGTATTTTTCATGTAACATATTGTTTTGAATCATATATTGAATGCATATATTAACTCATTTCCAGAACAGGAAAGTAAGGCACAGAGAGGTTACACAGCATGCCTAAATTCACAAAGCTAGTCAATGTTGAAGCCAGAATTCTAGTCCAACAATCTTGTTCCACCACATTATACTACTCCCACTGCAGTCATACTTTGTAGTCATGTGGCATGTCTAATGTCACTCAAAAGCAGGCATTATCCATTGTATTGCTGATTTCAGTAAATAAGGAAAAATGGGAGAGTAGAAAAATCCACCAGAGCAGAAAACTCAAGAAATTGTTTGAAAAGTGTTTGTAATATTTGCCTAAGTATTTAATTACAAAATGCATTTTATTAATGTTACCACAAAAAATACAGGATGCTTAGTTAAGTTTAGGCATATTTGGGACATGTTTACATTCAAACACATTTTGCTGTTTATCTAAACTACAATTGAATTGGGCATCCTGTATCTTTGTTGGCTAAATACGGCAATCCTAATTTCCTAAACTAATAGATATTACAGATCATAAAAAAAAACATAACTAGGTAACCAAAAAAGCTTTGATGAATTGTATCTCATAGCTTCAACTTTTATAAACTTAAATATTTCTCAATTATAGATTTTAAAATTGTTGATGTTTTTTAATCAAATAAAAAACATCTAAATCAGTATTCAACTGTCATTCACAGCAAAAGACATAGAAAGCAGTTTTGGCATGGTTTATAACACTCAGAAATAACAGATTAAAATTTTAAAAACCAGGAATATATGTGTGTGTCTGTATGTATATATGAACATGTGTGTGTATAAATATGTGAGTGTACACACACACTCACATATTTATACATGAAATACAAAACACACAGTTGAGCTTAAGAAACAAAATGTGTCTACATATCAGAAATGGAAAAGACATCCTAAATTTCTGTAAGACAAAGGTCAATATCATCTATGCTTCACATTTGGAATCTGGGTTGGACGCTATTATACGTAGGCACTGAAAATGTGGCTCATACAAGAGGTAGAAGCCTGAAACATAAGAAAGGATGTTCTAACTCACTGGAAATCAGAAAAATGCAAATCAGACAATAAGAAAACAGGATTTCATGCAGCTGATATGGGCAGAATTTTAAAACTTGACAATGTTAGGTGTTAGGAGGGATGTAGGGCAAAAGCAACTTTCATATAAGCTGATGGAGCTGAATTGGGAAAAGGACAGAGAAGAGCAATTTAGCAATATCTAATTTTATTAAAGGCATGCATAGTCTTTGATCCATTTCCGTATGGTAGGATAAAAATAGTTTTGCGCATATCTTTTGTTGAGTAGTAACTAAATGGATTTATGCTATATTTTATAACTTTGAATCCCTGAATTATTTGACAATAATTATTAAAAATAAGATAAACTAAAAGAGATAAACAACTACTGGAGGAAAGTTCCTCTAAATCTAATTAAATGAGTTTCCAGATTCAAAGGAAGCTTGAGACAATGAAGCAATTCTGAGAGGAAAGTATTCTCAATCTAGAATTCAAGCAAACTTTACTATAAAGTATGAGCAGAAATATATACTATCATATATTATATTATATCTATTAGCAGTTTGCCTCTGAAATACAATGGATATTGTGTATTACTGAAATGAGGATGTGAAAATGAGGAATAGGCAAGACCTGGAAATGCAGAAAGCAGGCATCCAGCGCAGTTCTGAGATAAGATTTGTGCAGTGAGGAAAGTGAACACTGAGTCTAAATTAGAACAAAAAGTCAGAGGGTTCTACGAGTAATGTTTTTAGAAAGAAACTGAATTAATAGATAAAATGATGCAATTAATTGTTCTAAAATTTCTTCAGGAAATGAGTGAGAGAGCATAGAAACACAGGGCTCATATTCATGAATTCAAAATTAAGAAAGAAAATTATGTTATAATGGTTCAGCTATGGACAATATTTAGACACAAAGATGTTGACACTGAACATTGTTTTTCTGAAAATCATGATAAAATCTTCTTAGGAGAATTTATGAATGTATTTTCATACTAGAAGAAGGTGAGAAACATTAAAGTATATTTAAAATAGAAGAGGAGAGCAGAAATTAGTAGAATAAAAGACTCTTTCCTTAAGAAAAACTGAGTGAATATTAGACAAATGAATTTGAAATGTGAAAAATAATGTCTTCAGGGGAAAAGAAACATGCTTAGAAAAAGAAATGCAAGAAACTGTAATAATTTGTCATAGAGTTGTAATATTTAAATACAACGATGTGCTTGTATTATTTGAGGGAAAGAGAATTGACTGGAGCTAAAAAAATGTTTGTGGGATCCTTACAGAGAATATTATAAAAAGGTTAATAATATATAAAGGAAACCAGAATTAATGGAGAAATAAGATTTTGATAGAATGGTGGTTACTGCTAAGTAGGATATCCACAAAAGTGGATACAACAATGAAAATAAATGAATAAAAGTTATTGTATCAATAGGAATAAGCCTAAAAGCATAATGGTAAGTATAGAAAGCAAGATGCAAACTTACACTTGGAGTATGATATCTTTTATTAAAATTTAAAGACCTGTAAAAACTACTACAGTTTTTGGATACAGACATATATAATAGTAGTATCAAAATATGTTTCAGAATTATAAAAACTATATGCAACATACTGGTTGGTTCTTGATAGGACAGAAGAAAAAGAAATTGGAGACAGAATTTATGGGGTTAAAATGTAGTTTATAGATTAAATAATTATTTAAAAAATCCAGTAATAATAAAGAACACAATATCAGGATTTGACAGATCTGATAACTGTGAATTCAGATATTTTTAGGATATTTTTAGTGTATTTTTTATAAGGTTAAAATATTCAAAAATTAAAAACACTGGAGTGCTCGGTGATGGGTAGTAAGGAAGGCACGTTTTGCATGGTGCACTGGGTGTTATACGCAACTAATGAATCATCGAGCTATACATCGGAAGCCCGGGATGTACTGTATGGTGACTAACAAAATATAATTAAAAATCATGAAAAAAAAATATACCTAAGTATAGTATATCATAGTTCCTCTGACTAGTTTGTTCTTTCCTGATCACTCAAATAAAAGGTCAGTGCCCATTAAAAAAAACACAAAAACACTGGAGTGCTATCACAGGCAGATGAAGAATTCCTGGCAATTAGGAAATTGGCATAATTGTAGAAAAATGACCAGTTAGATGGAAAGAGCAGGCATGACCACATGACCAGAAAGAAAAGTGAAAGAAAGCAAAGAGCAAGTCTATATATAAATATACGTTGACTGAGTGCCCACAACACTCTAGGCAAAGTGCTGCACACTTAGCATTATCTTCTCTTTTAGAGCTCTCAATATTTGTTAATTTGAAGCAAAGAAACTGAAGAGTAAAAATAATAAAATTTTCATAACAACTAAGTGATAGATAGAATCAAACTAAATTCCATATGACATCAACATCTACATATTTTCTATTCTATAAGGCCAAAATAGAGCAAATTTACACTATCCCCAACACCTGGACTAAGATTTCTCAATTCCTAAGTAAATAAAGAAGACCGTACACACCTGTTAAAATTACCAATAAAGTAAGCTAGTGAAAAGAAAACAGTATTAAGAAACTCACATGAGAAAATATATTTACAGTACCGTGCTATAAAATTCTGACTGTAAGCGGACCCATGCAGTTCAAATCCCTGTTGTTCAAGGGTCAACCACATATTGATTTCAGGGGTACAACATAATGATTTGATATTTGTATGCATTACAATATGATTGCCACAATAAATCAAGTTACCATCCAACCCCATACAAAGTTAAATTTTAGGATTTACTCTTGGCAACTTTCAAGTTGTACTACAATATCATTGACTATAGTCACCATGTTGTCAATTAAATCCAATTTCAGAAGTTTTGCAGGTTTCTAAAATGCATATACAGAGACTCTTTTCTGGAACTTATTACCTGGTAATAAAAATGTAACTTGGTACTGGTAACTTAAACACTGATTTTCCTCCCAAGGAATGGCATTATTCAGACTATCGTGGCAAATGTATTCAAAAACTTTTATTGAGCACTGACAGTGAACTAGGAACTAAAGATTATTTCCTGGAAAAAAGACATAAATAAAGCATACTTTTCCCTCAAGGGCAAATAAAGTAGCAATTACAAGACACGGTAGCAATGTCCTAAACTGATATTAATATGATGGTAAAAGAGAGAAAAGGAGGTCAGTGCAAGAACGTTTTCCAGTATAGTCCAGCACTGTGCTTACTATCTAAACTATAGCCTGGTCCAAAATTGGGGACGAATCTTCAGCTCACAAAAGAAGTAAGGTCACAAGAATCCTTTGATGCCACATCGGGAAGTATGGGCTTTATCCATCAAAAACGAATTGCTTAAGGCAATATGCGCTATTGTATAAAAAAGCAATTGCCTAAGAAAAAGTAAAATTAAAATTTTAAATTTAAAAGAGGTACTTCTGGCTTATTATCAGTTTATTTTAAATAATGGCAATATTGCAATTATATTAAATTTTTAAATTTATATTTTGATTTCTTTTACTGGAATTATCTTTTGTACTTGTTCACATTTAGCTCCTCCAGAATTTCTAAAAATAGATTTTATTCTTTTTAAAAATTAATTGCAAGAATCATTATTTCTGTTCTGAGTGGGATTGTTAATTATAACATTTCCTTTAAAATTGTGCATCTAATTCTAGTTTTTGAAGAAATGATCTCAACTATAAAAGAAAACCTTCTTTTATGCATTTTGTTTGATCTGATCAATCACATTAAAATATAATTACCATACCTCAACTTGTTTTTTAAGACTTTGAGTCACCTTCCATTACCACGCTATCTTTTGGCCTAGCTATTGTCTTTAGACATTTTAAGTTAATTCCATTATTTTAAAAATATTTTTATCTCAAATCATGTGTTTACACTGCTTTTAGTCACAGTATTCAAATCATAAACATTTTATTTTAGATTTTGTTAGTAGGGATTATAGTGTACAGGTGTTAGGAAATAATTCACTCTTGATGGTTTTGTTACCACATATCGAAGATTGTCTCTGTGCTTCAAACATCTTTTTGTACTTTTCCACATTAAATATTTCCTCTATTTCCATATCATTTTGTCCTTTTCCACTGATACTGTGTAGTCTTGTCACTAACAATCAGCTCTAGCCTTTAGCTTTATCAAAAACGTCACCTCAAACATTGCAATGAATTTTCTTTCAAATTTTAATTCTCCTTACACAAAACAATCTTGAATATCTTCTGCTTAGTGAAAGAGATGTGTCTTGAGCTCTAAAGTCTTCAGTATTCTGTCATGCCACCTTGGGGGAGTGACCTAACTTCAGTGTTTCAGCCTCCACATCGTGAGATAGCATGTAGATAATAAAGTTCACATAGGAGCTATGAAGATAAGATAATTGCACAGCACTGTGTAAACGCAAAGTGTTGTAGGAGCAGGACAAAAATGAAATACGAAGTCTTTTAATTTCATTCTGGCTTTCTCATAAATGTATCTAGCCAGTGTGTTCCTACAGCCTCAAGTGGACGTGATGAAACAGCTTTGTCAGCTCACATTCAAGCTGAGAGCAACTAAGGAGTTATTTTCTTCATGGTTGTAGGCCTATGTGAAAGAGAAACAAAATGAAAGATGGGTAGAAGGTAAGGAAAAAGAAATATTTTTTTTTTCTCTAACCAGGAAGGAACATAGGTAGCCTAAGTAGCTTGCCATACCTATCCTTGGCATAAACTAGAAAACAGACTAAGATGGGAGCGTTTATTTGTTCATTTGTAAAACAATGTTCTGTGTTGTACAAAGAAAGGTTTGAGATTCATATGGACCTAAGCTCAAAGCAACACAGAGTCACTCCCTGGTTTTATTAAATGTGAATAAGTCAGGCACTCTGAGACTCAGTTTTAACACTATAAAATGGGGACCTGGGTGGCTCAGTGGGTTAAGCGTCTGACTCTTGATTTCAGCTCAGGTCATGATCTCAGGGTCCTGGGACTGAGTCCTGCACTGGGCTCCATGCTCAACCACCAGTCTGATTGAGGATTCTCTCCCACTCTCCGTGACCCTCCCTCCACTCATTCTCTCTCTTTCTCTCTCTCAAATAAAAAATAAATCTTAGAATAAATAAATAAATAAATAAATAAATAAATAAATAAATAAAATGGGGATTAAGATAATGCACTCAGGTATTTGTGAGAATTAAAAATAAAAGTATTTAATGTCATGACTCGCAGGCACATGGTTAGTATCTCCTAAATGGTAGTTTTTGTTATCTTTTTATGTGTGTACATGTGATTGAAAAATGTCACAATGGAACCTTTACTGAAGCTTAAGTATTTGAGGGTGCAATATAAGTATTCAAATAACAAAAATGTTTATAATATATATATAAAATAACCTGAATTTTATACATTTACTAATATAAAGTACTGGACTCTGATTTCAAGAAACTATATTATTTCTGTTCAACTTTGTTACCTATCACCTTCCAAAAGATAGTCGTCATTAACGCTTATAACATCTGGTTTATACTTTTCTGATTCTATCTTTGGATGTTAATTAAAGTACTGTCACAATTCCTTTAACTTATCAAATATAACAAATTTGATCAGGACCAAAAATCATACTAGGAAGTACTAACATTTCAGTATTTCCAACAAGCAGTTTAAAATCTGTATTTTTTTAGCCCCAATTGCCTTCTTTCCAATATTAGTGTCTCAATAAATTAATTTCATTTGTAGAATGATTCAATGTTTGTTCCCTTCTGCCACAATCTAATGAACTCCTGGGTGTTGCTCTCAAGAGCAATGAGAAGAACAAAGACACTTGCAAATACTGATGGCAAATTTCGATGACTTTAAAGCAGCCTTATAAAATGAATAAGCAAGTCTTTCAATGACAGCCTCCTTTTGGAATCAATTGTCTTCCGATACAGTTTTGGCTTTCCGATCTGTTCGCAGATACCTGATCTTGTTTCCACATGCAAACCATACCATTCCTAGGATTCTTCACTCACAGTTTAATTTAAAGCATTACTCCAGTTTCAGTAAATATTTATCTAGAATATAATATAGTGAGTATGTGCGTTTGTGTGGGTATGTGTGTGTGTGTGTGTGTGTGTTGTTGAAATGAGAGGGAAACAAACTAGATTGGAGGGAATCTAAGAGACTTCTCTGTACTTCTCTGTCCTCATTTTTACATACACAAAATTAAAAGAAATAGTAACATTATGGGGTCATAATTATGGACCAGATGTAATTAGCTTTTCCTCTTCTGGTTGATTTGTGTTGACTAACAAAAAAAATCAATTTTCAATTCAGATAGCACAAAAACAAGGGCTTTCTATATTAGAAATTTAGACACTGTTTAAACTGAAGCATACAGAGAGATATTTTCCTTTTGAGAAACCAATATACATATCGCATCTCACGACATCTGTTCTTTTATCAAAAATGAATGAATAATGTAGAGTTCTTATTCCAGTTTTTTGGAGGTGATATTTTAAATTTAATCTTTCACATCGTTAGCTATAAAACATCTCTCTGTCTCATCTCCAGATTGCATTCTCTCTACGTGTCTCTCTCCCCCGCACATGCAGACATGCAGTCTTTGGAGTGTATTTTGATGTGGCATCTATTCAGTATTATCTCCTAATCACTCTCTTCTTTTTCTTCTTCCTTAAAAAGAAATGGGTTTCTAACAGCTGAGTTCTAAAGCATGCAAAACATCATAAATACAAGGCATTCTTTGCCCTTGGAAAAGTGGAAGGGCTTAAGCAGATGTGTCTGGGATAAAAACATATCTTCAAAATTCTCAACGTTCTTTACAACAGATCTTGTAAAGTAACACACTGCATTGTAATGCACTTCCTCAGGAGAGGGGAAAATTCAGAAAAGTGGATGTCAGCCAGTTCTCCAGAGGATAGCTTCAGGGTCCTGAGAAACTTACCTGTAAGACACTAGATGAGAGATGCGAGAATGACTTCCAAATACTGTCCCCCCTTTCCAAATTAATTATGTAGGATAAAAAGAAAAATGCTTATCATCTGCTTTAAATTAAGATTCAGGAACATCTAATGTAGCATTCATGATTTATTAGATATTTAGTCTCTACCACGGATGATACGTGCTTCATTGTGAATGGCATACAAAGCAATTACATATCACCCTTGCCACCAAGGAGTTTATAATCTAGTTGAATGTTATTTTAAGATAAAATGCTAGGTATTAACAAGAAATAAGTAAAATTATAATTTTTAAATGTTTAATGAATAGCATTATAAGCCCGTATTTATCATCCTTTACCTGGAATTGATCCAGCCCGGGCTGTGCATCAGCTCCTTCCACAGCAGCCCCAACACTGAAGCACAGAAGCTTTAAGAAAAATCCATGACTTTATTATTCACCCTCCTAATGTTTCTTCTGCATAGGTTTTAGTTCCTCCAACACCTCATTTCCACACATTAATTTTATTGGATTTTACTAATGTACAAATCGGTTTTTCAGGGCTATGTAGAGGATTTAGAACAAGGACTAATTAAACAGACAAAAGGACCCTTATAACAGCTTTCATCTCTCCTGAATGAGAGGATTAATTTCAACAAATTACAATTGTCTTAAGAATAATCCACAAAGAACTGCCCTACAAGAGTCTTTAATGATGAAAATTTTTCCTTAGCAAATTTGTGCTACTTGTTACTTAGATTATTTTTAGTCATTAAAAGATTATCTATCATTCACTAAACACCATTCTAAACACTATAATTCAAAAGAAATGCTAATGTGTGTTCTAGCCTATAGGTTAAGAATTGGCAACCATAAAGCAAAAATTTCTAACTATACTACTCTCTCTTCCATTGAAACACAATAATTTTGACCAATGTTAGTTCATTATGGCTGTGAGAGTCCAGTTAATTCATCCCAGCTTTGCCCCACTGAAGCATCCCATTTATATCAGTCATTTGCTGAAATGGCATTCTTCCTTTAATGCCAAATTGAAGTTCCTCCTTGTTAAGCATTTTCTTTATTTCCTCAGCCTTCCACTCATGACCTATTTTGAAATATTCATGTGTGTAACTCTAAACTAGCACTAAATATATTACAACTTTTGTTGCTATTGTTGTTTTGTCTTACAAATACCTATTTAAATAAAGTAGTGCATTTGGGATTTTAAGAAAATTTTCTATGATCAGTAAAACAAAGTAACTATTGAGAATCTATATATTATGAACATTAAATAACAATGAGAACAACAACAAAACTCCATCACCAGAACTATTCAGAAAAGCAAGAGTAAAAAGAATAGCAATGATTTAAGTTTTAAAAGTATAATTTACCTTCAAAGTTCTAAGAAATTAAATACAAGTGAAGAACAAGATATAGGTTATTCTAAATATTTGAGAAAATGATGAAAAAGTAATGATTATATGGTCTATTATGAATTTGAGGAAAAAGTAAAAATTAATGAAATTTTCCATTGGTCATTAATAATGTAATATTTATTAAGCATGTACCAGACTTTGCATTGAATAAATCATTAATTTTATAGAATAGATTCACATTGTAAAGATCTTATTGCAGAAATTGATAAATGAGTAAAAAAAATCACCTCCTTAAACCTAGTTTTTAAAAGGAGATAATTTGAATAAGATATAGTACTACTACTAAGGAGCTTATAATTTCTTTCTTTAATTAGTGGGAAAAGAAGAAAAATTATATGAAAAATGAATATTAAAAATAGTTTAAAACATAAGAGGATCAGGTATTAATATAGAGCAAGGAAGATAAAAGAATATGATCTTTAAGGTCAATCTATTTACTCAATAAAAATGTATTAACAGTGCCAAGCACTGAGATAGACAGTAGAGATATGGTGTTGAGTATAAAGTAAAGAATCCTTCCCCTGATGGAGCCTATATTGCAGACACTGAACAAGTACAATCATGGTATGTTAGTGATACATGCTAAGAAAATAAATAAAACACGTAAAAAGAATGGGAAATGTGCTAGATTGGGCTACAGTTTTATAATGTGTGCAGGGACAGTCAGTCTTACAAATCAAATGTCATAGGGATAATGACTGGAAGGAGGCAGGGTAAGAGTTCATGAATATTATCTAGAGGAAGAACTGAGGGAATAGGAAATGCAAAGGTCCTGGGGGGGGGCAGGGCTGGTCTGTTTTAGGAGCAGTGAAAAGGTCAGTGAGGCTTGACTTTGGAGAGTTAGGGGAGAGTAATATGAGTAAAAAGAATATTGAGGAAATGCAAAAAAAAAAAACTCGCAAAAGTTTTTGATCTGAGCATCTGAAGCAATGAGATTCCATTTATTGAATGTGAATGACTCTTGAGGGAACAGGTTTGATGGGAAGATTAGGAAACGAGTGAAAAGAATGACAGGGTTCTGTTTCAAGATGATGAAATAGGAGGCTTCTGAACTCACCTCCACCCATGGATGCACCAAATCTATAGCTACACACGGAGCAATTTACCACTGAAAGAAATCCAGAAACTGGCTGAGTGAGTCATCTACATTGGGTGAATGAGAAAATACCCACGCATTGAGCCACACAGGAAAGGCTGAGACAGACTCCTGCTATAAACTACATCCCCAGCACAGTAACATACACTCGGGAAGAAACTCCCAACTCCCAACTTCTCCCTGAGGAGTGAAGGCATTGGATCCAATACCTAGCACTCCAACTTTTAAGATCTCCACCTAGGAGACAGGCCCTTAAAACAGCTAGCTCTGAAAGCTAATGGGGCTTGCATCCATGAGACCCATAAGACAACAGCAAACAATGATATAGTTCTTAATTTGCTCCAGAAGTCTCACAGTGACTATTCACCACAGAGGTTCAGGCTCCGCACAGAAGGAGCAGACAGAAATGCCCATCTCCCAGTCTTTCCCTGAAAGAGGCCTATTCACATACTTCAAAAGCTACTTCAAAAGTTCCTTCAAAAACCTAACCCAAACTGTTAGGTTTCTCATTTAGGACACATCTAGGAGCTGACTGTGATTCTCCTGGGAGACCAGGGAGGCTGGGGATACCATCTCTGCATTCTCCCTCTGGCCTCTTCCAGGTCACCAGTGTCTTCCTAGAAGGAGCATGTGCACACATCGCGTGCCCACCAGTCTGTGTTTTAGCAAGCCCTCCAAGTTTCTCTTATATATGGTATAGTCTGGAATCACTGTTCTAAAAGATCATTCCAGAAAGAAGCAAACTTCACACAGAAGAACTAAAATGAAAGAAAATGTTCAATATGTGGGCAAATTTTAGGAAACACAGCCTATTAAAATAATAAGTTAATGTCTAATTTGTAGGGCTAAAAACAAAGAAGTAAATAAAATACTAGAAAAAGATAGCATATCTCTCATGAGATTAGTGAATGGGTTTAAAGCATATATCCTTTGGGAGTAGGGTAGAGAAAATTATTAACTGTAAAATTCTGTGTATGCTAAAATTTTAAGGGTAATCATTAAAGTAATTGAAATAGAATGCATTATTCCAAACTAATAAATAAGAAATAAAGTGATTAAAATTCAACTTGCTGGCAACCCAAAGAGAGAGAGAGAGAGGATATTCACAATATATGTATTTGACAAATTCAGAATATATAAAGTACTCCAGCAAATCATTTCGAAGAAATGTCAGATGATGGAAACACAGAGGGAAAAAAAGATTTAAAAGACACTTCACCAAAGAAAAGATATTGAAATAGCTACATAATATAGGTGAAAGTATTGTTGAACTTTACTGACCACTGATAAAATGCCAATTAAAACTGCAGTGCCATTAGTTTAAACAATAAAATGTCCAAAATGAAGGCGATGAAAAAGTGTTGGTAAGGAGGAGCAGCCAGAATTCTGTATGCTGTTTGTTGGAGCAGATGTTTATACAACTAGCCTTAAAACTATTTGATGATTTGGATTGAAGGTATATCCCTAAATGAAATGGAGACATAGATTTACCAAAAGATATGTGCTAGCATACATAGCAGTATAATTTCTTACATACCCAAACTGTTAACTACTCGAATGCCTACCAACCACAGAATGAATAAATTAACTGTGTTATATTCACAAATAAAATATAATAGAGCAACAAGAATAGACAATCTACAACTGCATAGGAAAATAAGGAAGACTCTTATAATACAGAATAGAAAATCAGACAAAAAATATAAATATTCTAAAAATCTAGTTATCTAAAGAACAAAATACCAAATCTCATTTGTTCTGCTAGAAATCTGAACAGTGGCTTCTCTTGAGTGGTCACAGACTGGAAAGAAACATGAGAGGATTTCTGGGGGGATGGTAATACTCTGTTATTCTGAGTGCTGGATAGACAGATATTTTCAATTGATAAAAAAATTACTGAGGTATACACTTATGTGCATTTTTGTTTGTATATTTTACTTTGATGAAAAGTTTTTTAAAACTGAAAACATTCCCTTATCAATAAAAAAGAATTCAGGAAAGAAAATAAAAAAGAGAAACAAACAACACATATAAAGGTATTCCAAATATATCAAGCACAATGATGAATGTAAATACATTCCGTTGGAATATAAAAATATAAACCTAGGCAATTTTAAATGAAATATATATGTAAATCATTAGCTCATAATACAGTTGAAAATAAGATAATATAAAATTATACAACAAGAAATCCTAACCAAAATAAAGGTGGTATAGTACATCAGGGTCTCTAAATAGTGGCACTATTGACATTTGAGACTGGATAATTCTTTGTTATGAGGGATTGCCCTTGCAGGTTGTTTAAAATCATCCCAGGCCTCTATGCCCTAGATGCCAGTAGCACCACCACGTCCATTGTTATAACCGAAAATGTCTCCAGACATTATAAAATGAACCTGGAATACAAAGTCACCCCTAGTTGAGAACCACTAGGCTACATCAATATGATACAAAATGGACTTTAAATAAAAGCTATTAACAGACTTAGAGCTACTATGTCATGTTAAATTATTTAATTCATATTTGTTCCTCAATAAATATTTATTAAGTTCCTACAATATGCTAGACACCAGGGATACAATAGAGAAAAAGCAAACAGCTCTGGTTGTCATGGAACTCACAATCTAGCGGGATCAACAAACAATAAACAAATAAATAATTCATTGAAAACAGCTAGAAATAAAAGTAAAACATGGCAAGTGGATGGATTTTGATGTAGTGAAATGTTATTTCTTGTAAAGTTCCCAGAGAAGATTTATGTAATAAGTTGACATCGCAAAACACATGTCAAGAAAGTAATGGATAGCAAAGATCGTTCTGGACAAAGGGAAAGCAAGTACTTGCACAGAATCCAAGAATGATAGAAAGGACAGTATCACTCAAGTAGGGTAATAAAGAGGACCTGTAAAAGAAGATAAAAGTTGTGTGGCTAGTTTGTCAAAGACATTTGGACTAATCAGATACAAGGATTCTAAACACATATGTAGCTAAAAACAAAGGATGAAAATACATAAAACTACTATTATTAGAATTTCAAGAAAACTTATGAAAATACATAACCACATCTGGAGACCTCTCTCAGCAACTAAAAGATCAATCTGACAGAACATCAGCAAAGACAAAGAAAAGTTGAACAACATAAACAAATGACTAACTTCATCCAATAGACATATCCCTAAATTTGAAAATAAATCCTTATCCTTGATCACTTGTATCCGTATCCTTGATCCTTGTACTTTTAATCTTGGTGAATGGCATTATTTAACTCACATTATCACCAAATTGGGAACCTAGTTAGTACAGCTGACTCCTTTGTCCCCCACCCCATATCTCCCATATTCATGCAATGATTGTCTCACTTCTGTCTCCAGAAATGCCCTAATAGGCTTTTCACCCTCTCCACCTGTGCTGCACAAGTCCCTGTATCTCCCGCCATCACTTGCCTACAACATAGTTTCTGGAAAGCACAAGCTCTTCTCTTTCAATGAATCCTTCATGCTACCAAGATAACCTTTTGAAACACAACTATGATCATGAAACTTCCGTACTTAAATCCTTCAAACAAACCACAGGATAAAGCCCAAACTTACAGCAAACTCCCTTCCTTACTAATTCTGGTCAATTGCCCTTTTTTTATCTGGATCTTAGCTTAAATCAGAAAAGACTTCCTTGCCACAACTTAATTTAAATCAGTTTTCTTATTCTTCATCCTAGCATTCTGAATTTCAACTCCTTTTTACCTGGGGGAATTTTTTATTATATGTTTATTTTAAAAATTAGTTATGTAATAATAGTCTTTCAACCAGACTAAAAGTGCTACACCTTTAGGCATGTATTCAGTTTATGCCATAAAACTAGCACAATGATTTAATGAGTGATCCAGGATACCCAATGTCTTATCACCCTAGGCCCACTGTGCTCACACTAACCTCCCATCCACTTACTAAACCATTATCATATTCTCTATCCACGATATTTCACAACTCTGGTTTTTGCTCAGGAGCCTCATTCTCCTTGCCCTCAAATGCCCTTACTGCTTCCATGGTTAGTCTGCCAAACACCTATACAGTTTTTCAGGAACCAATTAAGAAATGATAAAGAGATGAAAATTATCTCTTTAACTAAATCATTTTTTACTTTCCTCTCTCCATTGTACTGCCAGTGGAATGGATTGTGTCCACATTTTCGTGTTCACTAAGCTTGTATTTTTCAGAGTTCATTCCGGGCATAGAAACCACGGCAGTTACTTTAGCAAAGATAATTTAATATAAAGGTTTGTTAACTAGGTATGGAAGAAATGAAAAGACAAAACAGGTACCTGAAGGTATTTCCTTAGGTAGGCAACAACAGAAAGCACTAATCCCTAAGGCTGGAGGAATAAGAGGTTGGAAGTTTTATATCCTAGCAAACTCAGAGGGGGGGCCCTTCAGCCTGAAACTCTGATGTCTGAGGAGAAGGTGCCTCTGCATTGGGTTCTGTGGTTCTGGTTTCCTAGGTATTGTGGAAACCATTACTAATGGAGCAAAGTGCCATGGTTAGGATAAAGCAGCTCTCTGCTAAGGTGATGCTGACAGGTACAAGAAACAAATTAACAACAACAAAATAGTGCACGGTTCTTTCTCTTTCAGCCTTTTGGGTCCTATCACCCTCTATTGGCAGAGACTTATCAGGAAGCTATCTTGCTAAGGAAAATGTGTTTTACAGAGTCCACGGGTATAGATGTGTTTAAAGGAAACATATGATAACTTGATAACTGGCACATCATTCCATCTGCTTTACTGTAGTTTTTAAAAAAATTTTTAGAGATAGTGTGTGCACGCATGCTGCAGGGAGGGGCAAAAGGAGAGGGAGAGAGAATCAAGCTGACTCCACACCCAGCCTGAAGTGGACAGGGTGCTCCATCTCAGGACCCTGAGATCACAACCTGAGCAGAAATCAAGACTGGGGCACTTAACGACTGAGCCACCCAGGCACCTCTGTCAGTGTTTATGGCTGTTTTCATGTTCCACCAGCAGAGGTGTGATTGTGACAGAGACCAAATGGCTCAAGAAGTCTAAAATATTTATTATTAGTCCCTTTAGAGAAAAAAAATTACCATTCTCTAGAACAGGTAATTAAAATTTAGTATCAACACTTGAGGAGATTATCATTTAGGTGAAATTTTTTTTATGTATATACAGAAATGTATGCTACCAAAATTAACCAGGGGAAATGTATTAATTTACTTTAGAAATTTAAATAAATTTTGTGTAAACAACTTCCCTAGGGCATTAAAAATTCAATTTTCTTTTTTTTCTTTTTTCTTTAAAGATTTTATTTATTTATTTGACAGAGATAGAGACAGCCAGCGAGAGAGGGAACACAAGCAGGGCGAGTGGGAGAGGAAGAAGGGCTCATAGCAGAGGAGCCTGACGAGGGGCTCGATCCCATAACGCCGGGATCACGCCCTGAGCTGAAGGCAGACGCTTAACTGCTGTGCCACCCAGGAGCCCCTAAAAATTCTATTTTCAATTATCAGTCTAATTTATAGTATACACTTGTATAGTGCCACCCAGGAGCCCCTAAAATTCTATTTTCAATTATCAGTCTAATTTATAGTATACACTTGTATAGTAAATTGTATAGTAATTTTAAGCAAAACATACACATAACCTAATTTTAAGCAAAACATAAACATTACCTAAAATATTACGAAAATAATATGAGCAATAATGGGGAGAAGTGTATATACTTTTTTTTTCAAAGACATTTAGTGGAGGTGTAAACTGATACAATTTTGTTTGTTCATTTGTTTCTCATTTCCCTATACCATTTGGAACAAGTGTGTCTTCTTAAGCTCACTAGGTAAGAAACATATGTTTTCCCCAGGGGTAGTACAATTTAGTAGTATTTGGCAGATCATTTTTCACTAGAGACCTAACATATAAAATTGTACTTTTATTCCCCCTATGTGCCTTTTACTTTTGCAAGGGCAAAATCTTTTTTGTTTAATAGCACATTGATAATTAATTCATCAAACCATACTGCAGTAAACTTTCAAAAAGAATCTCAATCCGTATATAAGCCAAATTTCTGTATGAACCTGCTAATTTAAAATGTTTTTTATTAGCCATGATGTACTACAAGCCCATGTAAATTAACTTAAGTAGGTTACGAAGTTTGAGCAAAAACATAAACTAAACAGAACAAAATTCACACTCTATGTTACCTTTTAATTTTAACTATTTTTATATGTTCAGAGATAAAGTATCACTCCCTGAGAAATCTCTCCTTAGCACTATCATTGAAATTATAAAATTACTTTGAAATACTATCATTTAATTATTTTGACTTAAATTTTCTTCTCTTAGACTTCTTTTTGTTAGTATCACTTCACAGAGAAACAACCTATCAACTTTTTTCTTTCACTTTTTTTTTTTTTTTTGCTTTTTTGGAAACCAGTCACATTTTTCTCTGTCCATGAAAGAAATATTTTCCTTTCACAAGTTGTATGAAGTGGAAGTACATATTATCTCTGCCCTTTCAAACAAGAAAAGGGCAAAATCCTTCAAAGTATTTTTTTTCTAATTGCATGCATTTTTCTTTATTTTTCTTTACAAGATAAGAATTCAATAAGCTAATCTCTCCTAAAGCTGAGTTCTTTTGTGACACTGACTAAATCAACTTGATCGGGCCCTCAGTCATTGTATAATTTACTATCACTCATTCAACAAATAATTAGTAAGCATTTATTGCATATTAGGCATAGTTCAGGTTGTCTGGGATCTACATAGTTGAAAAGAGGAGATTTTTGTCTTTATGGTGTTTACAGCATGGTAGAGATTCAGGGGAACCAACAACACATGATTAATTCTAGCACAATGGTATAATATTAGAAAAATTATAGTGTAAATACTAGATAATATTAGAAAAATTATAGTGTAAATACTAGATAACTATTTTAAGAGACTCAGAGTGGATTTTACAGAGGAAATAATGTACAAGCATTATAAACTGTTAGAGAAGTAAGAAATAAACACAGTGGGGTAAGGTCATTCCAGGCTGTGGGAAGACTATGTGAAAAACTGTACTTTGAGAGTCCATTTGAAGAGTTATTCATCTGTGTCTCTAGAATATTAGATGCAATACTAAAAAAATGAGGATTGTGAGAGCTATATCAAATATTACTGTACAGAACACACTGAAGTGTGATTATACTTTAAAGACAATGAGGAACTATATGCTAATTTTAAGCAAAACATAAACATTACCTAAAATATTACGAAGATAATATGAGCAATGATGGGGAGAAGTGTATATATAAAATAGATAATTAAGAGGTCGTATCCACATGTCTTATTTAAGCACTCTTATAATGGAGATGAGGAAGAATGAAGGAAAAGAATTATTGCCAGGGTGCAAGCGTTCTTCTGCTCGTTCCTGACAAGAGAATAGCAGTGCCATTATCCAGGGTAGAAAATCTAATATGATGAATTTGATAATTGCATGCAAAGTTTGAGATGAAGTGTCAGGTAAGGCTACTCATGAGAGATTGTTTATGAGCTCTTAGCATTGGTGAAGTCATTTCTGTATATGCAGTTTCCCAGGAATGGTGTATGAAGAGTGAAGAGTATCTGGAGAACATATATATTTATAAGATGACAGGGGAAAAGCACTCTAATAAAGAGGAGACAGTTTGGGAGTTTCTTACAAAACTAAACCACATGATCCAGCAATCAACTCATAGGTATTTATACAATTGATTTGAAAACTACTTTCACTCCAAAACCTGCATATAAATGTTTATAGGAAACCTTCCCATAACTTGTTACCATTTCACTATGATGTCCATATCCCTGCAATAGCTCTCAGTAACCGGAAGTCAAATCCGCTCATATGGAGGTGGTTTATTTTTATTATCATTTATCAATATCTTCTCATCAAATTTCTACTAGCCAGAAAATCCACACTTAAATTTTCACAAGATAAAGCTTATAACTTCCAATTTGAAATTCAAGAGTTTTAATCATTTAGTTATTTTCCTGAAGGTGAGGTAATAATTTCCCAGAGCTGAAATAATATTATTAATTTTCCTCTTGTTTGCTCTTTTTTTCCTTTTTTTTAGAAATCAACTTCAGGAAATGTGGTACTTATTAAGTTTCCGGTAAATCTAAAAACAGGGATAATTTTGAGAAGATCATTAGGTTCAGAGTTTTCACAGGCACCGGCCCTCATCAAAAAGTTAAATTTTCAATTAAGACTAAGTTAAAATTACAAGTAATTGAAAACTGGTCAAAAATTACATTGTATCACTCAATCTATAAAGTTTTTGTTCAAAACTTTCAGTTTAGGATATAGGGTCTTTTATAAGACAAGTAGTCAAATTCATGAATAGCATGTAGAAAAATCTAAGCTTCCTCTTCGGGTCTTTGTTGTTAAAATAAGGAAAATCCATCAAAATCTTCAAGAATTCTTCTCGAATATGCTGTCTGACTTTACCCAAAAAAGAAACTGTGCACTGCCACACCTGTCACAGGGCAGTTTGATTCTGTCACCTTCAAACCCACAGTTCACTCATTAAAGATATAGTTCTGCATCTTACCCAACAGATCTAAGAGTCAAGTAAATAACATCAGCAAAAAAGTAACTCACCTTAGAGGTGTGTTGTGACAGTTCCTAATTTCATTAAAATAGAGTAATATTTAGTGATTCTGGGATAGAAAAGATTGTGCACATTTGAATGCATATTTCTTCCTCCTCTCATACCTTTAATGAGTCATAAAACATAATACTCCCTGGGTCATATGAGCCAAGGAGCCCATCCCCCACACCACTCATTGATGGCTTATTCATTTCACAGTTTCCACAGGCAGTATGTCAGGCTTCACCAGCTCCTCAAAGATTGCCAAAAGAGAAAGCCCTTAGTGTTTTATGTCTATAAAACATATTTTATGAATAGGTTCAAACTGCTTTAATAATCTATCTTGAGTTTGTGCCTATCCTTAAGTGATTATATCATATCATGCTAGACATTACTGTAAGAATATGTATTATTTACATGGCAGAGCTCTATAGCCAAGAGTAAAGTCAAAGAGAGGCAAATAAATTTTAACTCTGTTACACTCTAAAATAGCTAGAATTCTGTACTATCTTCCTTTTATTTCTGCTTCAAAAAGACCACCTTTTTTCATGAACACAGCAACCTCTCTTAATTCACTCTCCTCTTGGCACATTTTCTTTTATGAATAATAATGATTCTAAAGGCTAACATATTCTTTCATCTCTAAACCAAGTTCATATTCTTGAGCTTATTCCCATCCCTCAGTTAAAGGGAAAGTGAATTATTGCATTCAACTTTTCAAAATATTTACTCAGGGTAAGGGTCTCTCATTAATTAGCTGAAAATGTTTTCAGATTTACCTTTCCCTAATTTCATATAGCATTTCTATCTGAAATAATCTCTCTCCATTACATAATGATTCGTGATGATGATGGCAGGGGTGGGGGTGCTATTGCCAATAGTGCAATAATGGTGATGCCTTAAGTGATTTACAGAGATTGCCAAAGCTACAGGATTTGGGTCATTATTCCTACTCTGCTTACTTCCCATCATGCTGCCACTCTGATTCCCGATTTCCATTTTATAAACTTCACATTTTAAATTTTGTGTTTCTAATTTTCAACTACCTTTACTAATTTTACTTAGTAGGCTACAATTTTTTTTTTAAAACCTAAGATACTGAAACAATTTGTGATCTTGAAAACTTCATTTGACTTTTTAGGGACAACTGAGTTTTTTTTCTGTAATCCCATTAATGAACTCTGTGTTTCATGTATTGACTATGTGGATTTTTGAGAGTTCAACTGTAATATGTAGATTGAAATCAGAAAGAAAAAATTATGAAATTTAAAAAATAAAAAAATTAAAACAAAAATATAATAGATTCTATTAAAAGATATATTTCTTTATTGAATAATGTAAATGTATTCCTATTTTTCCTTATTTTTGTCATCTCAGATTAGTAAAGTTAAATGCCTGATTTAAACAGCATGTTTTAGAAATACATTTTTTTAATTCAAATACCTGGAATAAAACTGAACAAAAGTGGAAGCATGAATGACATTTAAAACAACTATAACTTTTTAGATTCTTAATAGAATAAAAAATATATAATTGCCTTATTAGTAGTAGGTAAACCTTCTAGTAGATTTGGTTACCAACAATACAGGACTTAAATCTCACTATTAAAGAAACAGCCCCATTTCCATACAATTAAATTGCTTTTCCCACAGGTAATGTAAGTAGAAAACCTGAGGTAAATGTCCATAATACTCAAACAAATTAATGATGCTTTACTGACCCTCTTATAGCTGGATACAGTCTAGAGGAAAATCTGTTCAAGATTGTTCTTGATTATAAAAATAAAAAAAAAAAGATTACTCTTGATGATGCAATGATCTGCTACTGATTCTTACACCAACCACATTACAGCAGCAGCTTTTCCTCTTTTGTCTCTATGGACTCATAAACATGATAATGGACAGATGTTTAGGGAAAGACTTAAACAGTTGATGTTGACATAGCATTAACTTACAACTAAAATAATTGTTTCTGTTCTGGAAATAATGTAGCTATATAATACTTCCTAATTCTGTGGGGACATTTTTTAAGTTTCACATTGGATGTCAGCTCACAGATGGCTTCATCTTTAACTCTATGCCTATCCTTTCAACAACAGAAGAAAAGATAAGTGATTGTTGGGAAGGAAGGAAGAAAGGAAGGTGGAAAGAAAGATATTTAAGAATAAGTTCATTAGTTTCATAAATTTGGAAAACCTGATATCTGAAAAATAATTGTCCCATTCTGCTCTAAAAACTTGGAAGACTCCACAAATACAATGAAAAAAATACCTATAAATCATATAAAATGTTCACAAATTATTAATAGCATGATTTTAAAATTATACTTCAATGAGTTGTGTTTAAGAAAATAATTCTTATAAATACTATATGATTTGATACACATTCCAACTTTGAGAACATCAGTAGAAACTACCTTAGCTCCACTCATGTGGTCAGCACCTTACTAAGTAAAAGGCTTAAGAAGAGATTTAGAAAATGAAAGTCAGGTACAGATTCTGCAGCCAAGTCCTTAAAATATATCAGGTTTTCACCTTTACACCTAGAAGATAAACACACGTGCAATACAAATAAATATACCAGGTAAATTTGGTATCCTTTAAAAATCACAACAAGAACTATGAATTGCATAGTGTTTACTATGTGCCAGTCTTTGTTCCATGAGCTTTATACATATTATATCAGTTAATCTTCATTACAACCATGTGTCAGTTCTGGAAGGCAAAGCTACAATAACAAAAGTAGACTTCCAACGTTTAGAACACAAAAAATTTACTTATTTTTCATGTGACATTTCAGGGCAATTAAGGCTCTACTTCATAGTGATTCAGGGACTTAGGCTGATAAAGACTCTCCCATCTTCAGATGGTGGTCTGCAATACTGTCATTGTCATTTTCATTCCATTCAGTCAGAAGGCAGCAATGGAATGAAGATGAGTGACAGCCTAACAGGGAAGCAGGATCATGGTGTGCATGAACACAGTGAGCCCTTCAAGGAGGAGCCAGAGGGAGAGATCAGGACTGTATCATTCAATGTGTCACTAACCATATTAGAGGAACTCACAAATCATATTAATGGACTTTCGACTTTAAACATAGTGAAAGAAAGGATTTCAGTAAAGAATTATATCAAACTTTTTTACATTTTAAAAAACTGATCTTTCTTCAAAATAAATGTTCTATTTTAGAAGTTTTAGGTTTACATATAATAGAGAGAGTTCCCATATAGCTCACATCCAATTTCCCCTCTTATTAATGCATTACATTAGTATGGTGTATTTGTCACAATTAATGAAGTCCAATTTATCAATTTTTTTTCATGAATTTTGCTTTTAGTGTTTATCTAAATACTCATTTAAAAATCCAGTTACATAAGTTTTCTTCTGTATTACCTTCTAAATATGGGATTGCAGGGGTGAAATTGGATATTTCAGTTACGAGAAATATGATGATGGTTTGGAATAGTTTTGTGATAACCAAAAAGAGAAAAGTGGACATATTTGACATATATTCAATTGCTGACAAACTGTTATTGTGTCTCTGTTCATTACCCAAGATAATTAAGTGCCAATATAAGCAGGCATTTAATTACTTATGAACATAGAATAAGAGTGACTAAAGATGAATACATGAAATTTATCAGAGCTTCCCAAATTACACTGTTAATGTTTGTTTTCATTGAATAAAATGTAGGCTCCTGGAGGGGTAAAAGGAAAACAACTGTTTCTTGGAGGGTAGGGAATTCATGCTCCCAGAACAGATGGAAGAATCCAGCTGATCATTTTTAATTACCTGTAGAGAACTTTTTATTTTACTTGATGAATTACTAAGACTGTAGTTATTTTGTTATCCCTTTATAAAATTGTTTCCCTGTTAATGTCCTGACTACTAACAAATGTGTTAAGTTTATTACTTTCATATTCTGAAGGTAATAAGGGAGGAAGAGGAAAAATAGAAGAGGAAAGATTAGAAAAAGTAGGAATAGTTTGGAAATTTAACATTACTGGACATAGGTCTCTGGTTCATATCACAGTTTAATATATTACAAGAGATGCATTTGAGGTACTCAAATTTGACATTTTTATGTCTGTTGGACACATATTCATCATTTCTTCAATTAAAATTCATTAGATATATGGTACCTATTATTTTAACAAATGCACACTCAGAAATAATATTAAGTATTCAGTTATAAACACTGATGTGAAAATAAGCACAAAATGATATCAAAACTCCTCAGAAGGAAAATTAATATGGCTAACTACTGAAGAGGGTAAGTTATAAACAGGGAGATGGTTAAGCAGCAGTCTGAATATTAGAGAAATGTCCTCCAATTTCCCATAGCAAGAGAACATCAGGAAATTTATCTTAGTCTCTCTCTGTCTCTCTCTGTCTGTCTGTCTCTCTCTCTCTCTCTCTCTCTCTCTCTCTCTCACACACACACACACACACACTCACACACACTTCAACTACATACAGAACTGAGATGACTGGCAATCAGAAAATTGCCCTAAAAAATGTCACTAATAACCACATATTAGGTGGTTCAATCTCACCTCTCTCCACACACACACATAGCATTTGCTGATGTTAATTGATTTCATGGGTTTTTTGAACATTAATTTTCTGTTCTCTTCCTAAACACTAATTTTATCTATTCCCCTTCTAGGTCTCTGATCAAGTCATTTACATTTTTATAATAAAGTACTAATATTCACTGTGTACTTAGAATATACAGAAATATTTAAAAGTAAGGAAAAATTATACTACTTTACCCTCATAAAAGCAGTGAATTGGAATAGTTTCTCACCCCAATCACACTGAGTAGTGCCTATTTTCAACATTTCTTATTTAGACAGGAAAAAAGTTTTCTCCCTGAGCTTTCGCTCAATGTGTTCATTAACAAGGAATTGACTTCAAATTTCACTACCAAAATATCTTTCTTAGTTGTCTTATAATTTTTCAAGGGAGATGAGAGGATTATAAAATAAATAAGTTATGGGGATGAAAAGTACAGCATAGTGAACACAGTCAATAATATTGTAATAACTACTAATATAACAAAATAAATATTATTTAAAAAATCATGGAAGAAAAAAATGCAAAAAAAATAACATTGTAGTAACTTTGTAGGGCAATGGATGGTAACTATACTTATCATGGTGGGCACTGCATAATTTATAGAAATGTCTAACCACGGGGCGCCTGGGTGGCACAGAGGTTAAGCGTCTGCCTTCGGCTCAGTGCATAATCCCGGCGTTATGGTATCGAGACCCACATCAGGCTCCTCCACTATGACACTGCTTCTTCCTCTCCCACTCCCCCTGCTTGTGTTCCCTCTCTTGCTGGCTGTCTCTATCTCTGTCAAATAAATAAATAAAATCTTTAAAAAAAAAATGTCTAACCACTATGGTGCACACCTGAAACTAGTATAATATTGTATATCAACTTTACTTCAATAAAAAATCTATTTCTGCTTATATTTCTACAAATTAGTATTTAATGAGAAAATGAATGCAAAGAGGTTAAGACAAAATCTGATTTCAATTAAACATATAATATAAATACCACTTTTCTTTCCACTGTGACAACTAGGAAAAGTTTTTTTTTTTTTTCTTGTAGCTTTTCCTTATACATTCTTTCACTCTTTGAAGGGTGCTAAGCATAAAGGCAGGAACAGGTAAAAAAAATACATATGTATTTTTATTGTATCTTATTTATAAATTAAGAAAACTCATATTTATCTCTATTGCTAGCATTTGAGTATTCTCATGTCTATTTTGTAAAATTTGTCATCATTTTCCTGTTGGCTTTTTCCATTGATTTCATGCTTAGAAACTGTTTGCTTAAGGCAAGAAACAACAAGTGCTGGAGAGGACGTGGAGAAAGGGGAACCCTCTTACACTGCTGGTGGGAACGCAAGTTGGCACAGCCACTATGGAAAACAGTGTGGAGGCTCCTTAAAAAGTTAAAAATATAGCTACCCTATGACCCAGCAACTGTACTACTGGGTATTTACCCCAGAGATACAGACGTAGTGAAGAGAAGGGCCATATGCACCCCAATGTTTATAGCAGCATTGTCCACAATAGCTGAATTGTGGAAGGAGCTGAGATGCCCCTCAACAGATGACTGGATTAAGAAGATGTGGTCCATATATACAATGGCATATTACTCAGCCATCAGAAAGAATGATTACCCAACATTTGCAGCAACATGGAGGAGACTGGAGGAGATTATGCTAAGTGAAATAAGTCAAGCAGAGAAAGACAATTATCATATGGTTTCACTCATTTATGGAACATAAGGAATAGCAGGGAGCTCGGTAGGAGAAGGAAGGGAAGAATGAAGGGGGGGTAAACAGAAGGGGGAATCAACCACGAGAGACTATGGACTCTGGGAAACAAACTGAGGGTCTCAGAGGGGTGGGGGTGGGATTGGGCTAGGCTGGTGATGGGTATTAAGGAGGGCACATATTGCATGGAGCGCTGGTGTTATATGCAACCAATGAATCATGGAACACTACAACAAAAGCTAATGATGTACTGTATGGCAACACAACATAATAAAAAATTTTAAAAAACCTGCTAGCTTAAATATAGGTATATGTTTACTGCTAGTTTCTTCTTGCTGTTGATATTAATTCTTTACTTTGTCATTTATTTTTTATATTACATAAGATTAAATTATTTTAAATTCTATATAAAGTGTCCCTTCATCTTATAATGCTGCCTATATTATTAAATTATACATTATTTCTTAGATTCAAGTTTTTAAGAGACTATTTTGTACCATTCAGTCTTTCCCTGGGTCAGCACTATTGCCATCTGTTTTTATATACTTGTTCTGCGTCTCCATCTATGTTATCTTCTCTGGATATTTGCTCCTTGTTGATTTTTGTTGGTTCATTGATTCATCCCTCATTTTTAAGCACCTGCTCCATATCACAGCATGTGCTGGGTACTAGGGAATACTGATGAAGACTTCAGTCACTAGGGCTACAAAGTGCACAACTGGAAGAAGAAATCTCAAGCTAGCCTACTATGAGTTCATCTGTACAGCTGAAGTCTGAGTCAGTTTCTATAGCACCCTTTGCCTTTCCAAGCATATTTCTTACTTCTTAGTAATAGCTCACTATATATTTCTACTTAACTATTATTCTTTATAAGTACCATAATGTTAGCACATTTTAAAAAGCAGGTAAGATGCATGGTCATACATTGTCTTTAACTCAACTGAATATACATTCAGTAAGCCAGCTCTGTCTCAAGTCATAGCATCAATGTGATGTGACATGTGAAGCATTAATGGACACTATTTTGGCTCAATCCTTTCATTAAATCATCAATTATTACTAACAATAATCATATTCTGAAATGTTCCTTGCTTTTTTCCATCACAATTATGACCCATTTCTGTCTCCTGTTGCTTCTTAGCCGGAGTACTAAATAGTGTTCTACTGAAAACTCTAGAACTCTAGAACTCGCCTCTTTAGGTCTCTCCATTCTCTACATGAAATCAAAGAAATTTCTAGAACACAAATATGGCAAAGTCACTATATTAAGTAAACATTTAAAAATAATCCCTTTCAGATATTTGGAATTTTAAAATGTAAACTTTGAATTTTCCTTTGCATCTCATTACCATGACAGCAATTCTCACTAGGCATCCCCAAGATGCTTTCAGGGAGTCTGTGAGGTCAAAAATATCTTCATAATAATATTAAAAATTATCATCCCTTTTAACTGTGTTGACATTTACATTATTGGTGCAAAAGTAATGTTGGGCAAGATTGCATGCATGTATGTTGGCATGAATCAAGCCAATGGCAAAGAAGTATTCTAGAAACCATGATATTCTTCCCTACCACACACTCTGATTCATAAAACCACTGGTTGCATAGATTCATTTAACAATGTCCTTGATAAAGCAATACAAAAGATCAACTGTATTAAATCTTGAACTTAAATATACCTCTTTTCATTATACTATGTAAAAAGATGAGATGTAAACATAAAAGAACTTCTGCTGCGTACCACATAACAGTTGTGTTGAGGAAAACACATGAGTGACTGCAATCTGAGCTGAACTACTCACATTTTCATTGAACAACATTTTTATTTAAAGAATGACAGAGAGGTAAACTATACAGATGTGAGTATTTGGCAGAAATTTTCTTAAAAATAAATAAAGACAGTCACTCAAAGGAAAACAAATGACAGTTCTGGTATCAATGTTAAAATGCATGCTTTTAAGTGAAAATTGGAGTTTTGGAAAACTTGTATCTGTCTCAGCTTCTAAATACCTAAAAACTACAGAAAAGATTGGTTATGATGTTAATGAATATAATTCTTTGCTCCAAATTGAAATGTGTCAATGCATGGAAGATCCACATGAACAGTTAAAAAATATAAAATATGAGGGGTGCCTGGATGCCCAGTCAGTTAGATGTCTGACTCTTGATTTCAGCTCATGTCATGATACCAGGGTCCTGGGATGGAGTCTTGCATAGGGCTCTGCACTGGGCATGGAGCCTGCTTAAGATTTCCTCTCTCCTTCTCCCTCTGCCCCTGCCCCCCTCTCTCAAAAAATGTGTATTTGAACTTTTTTTTTCAGTTTAAGTTTCTACTATCGAGACTACCTAAATTATTCAACTAGACTAAAGATCTTCAGAATCATCAATTGTTTTAAGAGCATAAGGAATTTCTGAGGCCAAAATGTTTGATGATTGCTAATCTACAGGATAAAATTCAAGCTCTTTAGATTATTAAATATCAATACCAACACCAGTTTCCCAGAAATTTCATGTTTTCCTTCATATATCATAGACACTAAATAAGTCAATCTCTCCAAATGTTTTATCCCTGTATACATTCATGCAATCTTTCAAAATAATCCTCCAAAATATAAGGCTCTCCCTCTTTTCACCTGACATATTTCCATTTATATTCCAAAACATTTTTTTAAATGTCATTTATTCATACTGTGTCCTCTGCCCACCTAAATATAGAATCATTCACCAGCTCACATTTGTTCCCTCAATGATTTATAATACACATATTTTTATATTTTTTAAATTGCATCATTTTCAGTGCCTTTTTGTGTTGATAAATATTAGTGGATCATGAGACATCTGAAAACCAACTTTGTTGTATTTTATGCTCAAGTTTGCCATTTTGCCTTATGCTAGGGTAGCTAGCAATAATGGTTAAAAAATAAACTACTGAATTTTATTGGTAAATCTTTCCAAGAGCTGAGACTAGGCATCAACATTTATTTGAAAAATAAAACATATATTACTTTTAAATTAGGATATACAAACACCATTGAAAATTGAGTAATAAGAGTGTATTTTAGGTTATAACACAGTTTTATATTCAAGAATGTCAGAACCTTTCTTCCTGCTTTTTTAAGGTTATAGTAGGCATAACTTGTTTTTGTGATGGATAATACACTGGCTTCTTAAAAATATATGCTTCTTTGTGTTCATGTCCAATATGCTGATTTTCTCATTTGATGCACTATTAATCCTACAGTGGCCACTATTTGATCTTTATTTCCATTTATTATAGAAATCAGAGTATTATACAAATCTTCAGTATGTGCAGCCTGTATTCCACTTGCAATATTGAGAGAATTGAAATTGCTGATGCCAGTTGCATAGAAGGCTTCTCTTCTAAGATGTAAATATTACTCACATTGAACCTGAGAGATGTTTCTGTAAAAAAGACACATTGCTTACAAAACTTATTTTCCAATGTGTGTGTGTGTGTACAAGTTAATTTATAATGTGAGCAGTGTATAGTGGCTAATGAACATGACGGATGCAGATTTCTTAGCTGCATAAAGAACATAACATATTATTTAAGTTATGTGAACATGAAGGTGTTACCCTAACATTTATCCACCTTTCTTCTGGTGAAGTCTCTGTGATGTTCCTCTGGTGAATATTCCTTCCTCACTCTCAATATTTGGCTACTTTCAGAATTGGCTCACATCCAAACTCCTGGATCACATAATACAGATCTGTTCCCCAGAGCACCAAGTGGTTGGCTACAGTGATTGATTCAGAGATAGGTATGATGCAGCCAAGCCAAGGAGAATCTTACAGAATCTAATACTTGAAACATTTGTAAAGAAGTTTGCTTTTTCCACTGAAGTTGCCAAAACACCAAGATGGAATTCTGAAGCTGCTGATGGCTATATTTAATGACAACATTTGTGAAGAGTCTGCCTGGGAATCATGCCAAAGACAGGTAAATGAGTCATAAAATGAAAAAAAGATTAATTCCTAATGAAATATCTCAGTCCCTGGATCCAACTGTTCCTGAAGCTGAAACAACCCCTGGACTTTCTGGTTGTACAAGGAATTAAATTATTTTACTTCTTAAAGGCAGGTTGAGCTGGATTTCTGTTCTTTACCATTCAAAGTCATAACTAATACAGTAAAATTAACTTTGCTTTCAGGTCAGTCTTGCCAGAATTGTATTATAAAACAGACAGATGAGTTCACCCTATGAATGATGACCCTAGTAAGGATATCACTGACTATACTGTTAACATTATAACTGAGGCAACAGTTTTCAGTTCCTGAAACATAGAACATGCTAAACTTCTTAAACTATTTTCCCTAATAACTTCATGTACAATACAGGAACAAAAATAAATGTCAGTTAAGTTGAAATACACATTACAACTAAATTACAATGCAATTCCTAATTATTTTTAGTGTGTCCTTTTATGATGAAAAGAGAAAAACCAATTTTGGTACACTGTATCACTAGTTTCTAAATCTTCTAAATAATGAATTAAAAAATAATCTTGTAAAAATGATACAATGTTATGTCTAGTTTGCTGAACTCTAAAGCGAAGAAACCACAGTAATATTTTCCAGAATTTATTGTAATTTATATTAAAGTATGCAGCAAATAAACCCAACTCTAGGTTGTTTTTTTTTTTTACTATTCAACATTCCTTTTACTATGTATAAAAACTTCTTTTATTATTTTATTTTTTTAAAGATTTATATATTTGAGAGCAAGAGAGAGAGTGTGTGTATGTGTGAGCATGAGGAGGGGCAGAGGGAGAGGGAGAAACCCAAGCAGATGAGTGCAGAACCCAACATGAGGCTCAATCCCAGGACCCTGAGATTATGACCTGAACAGAAATCAAGAGTCGGACACCCTACGGACTGAGCCACCCAGGTGCCCTATTACTATTTTAATCACTAAGTGTGCTAAGCTTGAGTAAGATGCATGTCATACAAAGTATATTGAACCTCTGTGAGAAATTTGGCAAGACAAAGAATAGTGTTGTACTTATAAGTAATATTTACTATTTCAATGTGTTATTCATGTACAATAATCAGTTTAGTGAAGGTTGTCCTTCTTCTTTTGATAAAATAATAGTTCCGCCTGAAAAATTTAGCTATGTAATGCTATGTTAATAAGAGTAAAATGCTAGATACTTCAATTCTTAAAAAATATTATATGAATGGGTAAGATCTAAACATTACACAATAATAATAAACTTGAAAATTTAAGCAGGTTTCATAGTTATATTCCTTGTGACAAAGATTAGATTACTATGCTTGATTTCCTAAAACTGATTCAAACTTCACACAATTTGCAATTAACCATTTTAAAGTACAAAATTCATTGGTGTTTGGTATACAGTTCACTGGCATCTAGTATATTCACAATGTCTGCAACCAACAGCTCCTGTAGTTTTAAAATTTTTTCATAACTTCATTAAAAACACCACATAGTCTTTAGATAATTACCCTAATCCTCTGACCCCATACCCTGGTAACTTCTAATCAGCTTTTACCTCTATGGTTTTGAGGATATTTTGGACAAAAAACAAAAAGGAATCATATGTTATGCAACATTTTGTGTTTGACTTTTCTCAAATAGCATGTTTTCAAGGTTTATCCAAGTCATATCACGTGTTAATACTTTGTTCCTTTTTAATTGTGAATAATAGACATATATCTATATAGATCTGTTGAGATTTTCCTCTTGAGGCAGTTTTGGTAATTTATGTGTTTCTAGGAATTTGTCCATTTTATTTAGATTATCTGATTTGTTGGGGTATAATTGTGAATAGTATTATTTTTCAATCCTTTTCATTTCTCTGATGCTAGTGGTAATATACTCACTTTCATTTCTGATTTTTATTTGCGTATCTCTTTTTTCTTCCTTAGTCAGTAAACCTGAAGTTTTATGAAATTGGTTGATTATTTCCAAGAACCATCCTTTAATATCATTGATTCTCTCTGTTTTACTATTTTGTATTTCATTTATATCTACTCTAATGTCTGTTATTTCCTTCTTTCTACTTGCTTTGGGCTTAGTTTTCCCTCTATTCTTTTTATTTTTTTAGTGTTTTTAAAGATTTATTTATTTGAGAGAGAGAGAACACACACACACACACACACACACACACACACACACACACACACACACACGTGTGAGAGGGGGAGGGGGAGGGAACAGGGGGAGAGGGAAAGAGAGACTCCTCCAGCGGACTCCCTGCTGAGTGCAGAGCCCCATGCAGGGCTCCATCTCATAACCCTGCCAATGATGACCTGAGCTGAACTCAAGAGCCAGCTACTTAACCTACTGAGCTACCCAGGTGCCCCTCCCCTCTTTTTAAAGGGAAAGTTTAACTTATTAATTTGTGATCATTCTTCTACTTTAATATGGGTATTACAGCTATAGATTTCCCTCTGAGTCCTACTTTTAGCTGTATCCACTAAGTTTTGGTAAGTAATGCTTTTGGTTTCTTCATCTTAATAAATGTTTGTTTTCTTATAATTTCTTCCTTCTCCCATTAGCTATTTACAAGTATGTTGTTTGATTGTCACATATATGTGAATTTCCCAAATTTTTTTCTATTGTTGATCTCTAATTTCATTCCATTTTTGTCAGAGAAGATTTTTGTCTGATTTCAATCTTTAAACTTATAGAGCCTTAGTCTGTGGCTTAGCATTTAGTTTATCCTTCAGAATGTCCACTATGCATTTGAAAAGAATGTGCCTTTTGCCATTGTTCATGAAGTGGTGTCTAAATGTCCATTAAGTTATTTGGTGTATAGTGTGTTTCAAGTCTTCTCTTTCCATGTTGATCCACAGCCTAGGTTTTTTGACTATTGTTGAAAGCAGGATAGTTAAATCTCCAACTATTATTGCTCAACTGCCTATTCCTTCCTTCAATGTTGTCATTTTTTGCTTTATATTTTGGCTCTGTTCTTTTTTTTTTTTAAGATTTTATTTATTTATTCAACAGAGATAGAGACAGCCAGCGAGAATGGGAGCACAAGCAGGGGGAGTGGGAGAGGAAGAAGCAGGCTCGCTATAGCAGAGGAGCCTGACGTGGGGCTCGATCCCACAATGCCGGGATCACGCCCTGAGCCTAAGGCAGACGCTCAACCGCTGTGCCACCCAGGCGCCCCTGGCTCTGTTCTTGGTGCATTTTTTTACATTGCTCTATCTTGATGAATTGGCCCACTCATAATTTTAAAATGTCTTTTGTCTCAGTGGCATTTTTTTAAATCTTAAAGTCCATTTTGTCTGATTATTAGTATGCCCACCCCAGTACTCTTTTAGTGATAAATTAAGGATATTTTAGTTTTGAGAGCAACCACTGAGATAAACAAATAAAAATAATGCCAGGAAATTAGGAATATATGAAATAAATACATGGAATAATATAAATAACACATTAACCAATATGTTCACAGAAAAGGAGGGATATAGAAAGAAAAAAAATTACATGTGACAAACAATAACTTGCAAAATGGTAGAACTTACCCTGCCATATCAAAAATTACATAATGGAATATATATTCCAATTAATTTGTATTTCAATTAAATGGCAAAGATTGTCAGAATGAACAAGAAAAAAAACTCAACTTTCTTCCATCAACAAGATTCACTTTAAATATAAAGACACAAATCACTTGAAAATAAAAGAGTGAAAAAACATTTATCATAAGCATAATAAATGTAGGGTGTATTTGTGTATCAGACAAAATAGACTTCAGGACAATGTTAAGATAGAGTGGAATTTCTTGCTGAAAAGATTAATTCATAAAGACATCCCAATAGTCACAAATATCTGGGGCCCTCATAAGACAGTTTCAAAATTCCTGAAGCTAAAACTAACAGAATTAATGAGCAAAACAAACATATCCTCCTCAGTACTTGATAATAGGACTAGACAAAAGAAGCATGAGCTGAAGAATTATGTCAACAACCTTAATCTAATGCCTTATAATTAACCCCATGAAACAATTACAGAACATACTCTTTTTGAGTGTATGTGTTCTTGAAAGAATATACACCATAACAGACCACATGCAGAACTACTAAAAGCATCTCAATAAAATACAAATGTATAAAAACTTGCCTGACCCCATGAATTAAATTGGAAAACAGTTACCCTAGTAATCTAGAAAGAATCACATATATTTGAAAATCAAGTAAAACACTTTCAAATATATCACAGGTCAAAATAAAATTATTCAGGAAATGTCAAAACTGTTTAATTGAATGGTACTGATAATATAATGTATCAAAATATGTGATATACAACAACAATACTATGAAATGAAAATTCACATCTCTGAATTCTCATATAACAAGAAAATAAAGATGTTAATATTAAACCTTCAATTCTACTTTTAAGAAGCATAACTGTTAAGAAAACAATCCCACTGACAATACCATCAAAAATAATAAAAACTTAAGAATAAATTCAACCAAGGATGAAAGGCTTGTATACTGAAACAGTAAAATACTGATGAGAGAAATTAAAGCAGACACAAACAAATGCAAAGACCTGCAGTTCATAGATAGGAAGAATTAATATTGTTAAATGTCCATAGTTCCCAAAGTGATCTACACATTCCATGCAATACCTATCAAAATTTCAATGGCATCTTTTATGGAAATATTTTAAAAATCCTAAAATTCCTATGGAATCACAAAAGATCCCAAATAGCCAAAGCAATCTTGAGAAAAAAGGACAAAACTGGAGTCATCACATTTCATGATTTCAGAATATATTGCAAAGCTACAATAACTGAAACAGGATAGCACTGGCATAAAAAAAAGATATGTAGGCCAATGGAACAAAACAGAAAGCTCCCAAATAAACCCATACATATATAGTCAAATGATTTTTTGACATGGATGCCAGGAAAACAAAGTAGATGTGGGATAGTATCTTCAAAAACTGGTGCTGGAAACACTGGATATCCATATACAAAAAAATAAGATTGGACTCATACCATACACAAGTCAACTCAAAATGAATTAAAGACATAAAGGTAAGATCTAAAACTATAAAATTCTTAAAAGTAAACATAAGGGAAAAGCTTCGTAACATTGGTATTGACAATGATTTGTTGGATATGACACCAAAACACAAGCAATAAAAGCAAACACACACAAGGGAATACGTCAAACTAAAAAATGTCTGCACAGCAAAGAAAACAATCAACAAAGTGAAAAGGCAATTGACAGAACAAGGGAAATCTGATACCTTATTTGCAAACCAGAAATCTTATAAAGGTTAATTTCCAAAATATAAAGGGACTCATACACCTCAATAGAAAAACAAAACAAAACAAAACTGATTTTTTTAAGTACAAATGAACTGAATAGATAGTTCTCCAAAAAGGACACACAAATGGCTAAATGGTACATGAAAAGGTACTCAACACCATTAATAATCAAATGCAAATCAAAACTACAATGAGATATCACCTCACAATAGGATGACTATTAGCAAAAAGTCAAAGGATGACAAGTGTTGGTTGGCAAGGAAGTAGAGAATTGGGAACCCTATCACACTGTTGATAGGAATGTAAATTGGTACAGCCACTGGAAACTCCATACTGGTATAGCCATTATGAAAAACAGTATAGAGTTTCCTCAAAAAAACTAAAGATAGAACTACCATATGTTCCAGCAATCCCACTTTTGCCTATATATCTAGAAGAACTGAAATCAGGATCTCAAAGAGATATTTGCACTCACATGTTCGTTGTAGCATTATTCACGATAGCCAAGATACAGAAGCAACCTACATGTTCGGTGATGGGTAAATGAATAAAGAAAATGTGGCATATACATACAATGGAATAGCATTCATTCTTAAAAGGGAAAATATTGCCATTTGTGGCTACGTAGATGAACCTGGAGAACATTTTGCTAAGTATCTAGGATCCTGAGCTATACACAGAGGACATGTACTCCATGATACCATTTACTTATACTATGAACCTAGAATAGTCAAACTCATAGAAGCAGAGAAGAAATGGTGGCTGCCAAAGGTTGGGGAGGAAAGCAAAAACAGGGAGATGTTAGTCAAAGGATACGAATTTCCAATTATAGAAGATCAATCACGCCCAGTGATGTACTACTATATAGCATAGAGCTTACAGTTAACCTCATTATATTGCATGCTTAAAAATTTGTGAAGTAAGTAGATACTGTGTTCTTATGACATTAATTATAATAAAAATAAATAAACAAAAGGACAGGAGGAAACTTTTGTAGGTGATGCATAGGTTTATGGAATAGACTGTGGTGGGTTTCACAGGTATATACTTATCTCCAAATCATCAAGTTTTTTATGTACAACTTTTGATATGTCAAAAATAAAATGAAAAAGCAGCATAATTAAGCAGAAAGCAGGAAATTAGATATCATGGCAGAAAAAATTAAATAGAATCCAATCAAGAAAATGTACAAAGTTAAAAATATTTTAAAGATTAATAGATTTGATAAACCTCTTGCACTGAATAAGGCAAAAAGAAGATAAACACAAATTGTTAATATGGAGAATGAGAGGGATACCACTCTAGATTGCCAAGCTTTAAAGTATCAAAATAATGGAATACACACACAGAAAGAAACTTATTCCAATAAATTTTACAACTTAAAAGAAATGCACAAATGACTTGAAAAACGCAATATACCAAAATTGACACAATATGAAATAGAAAATCCACATAAACGTATAGTTTGAAAAAGAAATGAATTATTCATTAAACACTTTTCCACGAAGAACACTGCAAGTACAAATGATTGTACTGGTAATTTTATACCAAATATTTACAGAAGAAATAATCTTATAAATATTTTCAGAATATAGAAAAGGGAGCAATTACAAGTATTTTTTTTTGAATTTGTCATAATATTCATTCCAAACCTGAGTTTCAAAAAAATTTGAAGAAAAGAAACATCTCTCATGAACACTGAAATAAAATATACTAGCAACATAGGTGCAAAAATAGATTTAAAAAAAAAAAAAGGAATCATTAACAACTGGAACAACCAGGAATTCAAGACTGGTTTAAAATTTTAAATAAATAAATGGAATTTGCCACAATAACAGAATAAATTGCAAACTTATAAGTTCATCTCAATAGATGCAGTAAAATAATTTAAAAAGGTAGTATCATTTATGCTAGAAATATCTCTCATAAGATGAGGAAAATATTGGTATTAGTTCAATATGGTAACTCAAAAGAAAATAAAAAATAGTTAATCTTATTTAATGGTTGTGATGGTTAATTTTATATGTTAACTTAACTAAACTATGGTGTTCAGCTGTTTGATCAAAAACACCAGTCTAAATGTTAAGTGTGAAGGTATTTTTTCAATGTGATTAACATTTTTTTCCCAATGGGATTAACATTTAAATCGGACTTGGAGTAAAAAGATTGCCCTCCATAATATGAATTGCCCCTCATTTAATCAGCTGAAGGTCTAGTAAAGACTAAGTTTTCCTGAAGAAGAAATTTGGACTCAACACTGCAACATAGAAATGCTGTCTCAGTTTACAGTCTTTCAGGCCTGCCCTGTACATTTTGGAATCAAGACTCATAATGTCAACACTTACTGAAATGTTCAGCCCTCTGACTTGCCTGAAGTATTTCAATCTTGCCACTTCCATAACTGTGTGACCTGATTCCTTTATATATATAAAGGGGATATATGTATCCTATTGGTTCTCTGGTCTCCTAACACAATGGTAAAATATTTAAACCTTTACTTTTATTTATTTATTTTTTTCTTTTTCCTGAGAGAAGGAAGAAAGTAAGAATGCTCTCATACCATTTCTATTCAACTTTCTACTTTGGCTCTAAGTCTAATAAGGAAAGTCCAAAAAAAATAGCAATAAAAGAATAAAAGATATGAAGTTGGAAAGGAAGTTGGAAAGCTTTTCTAATTTACAGACTTCACAATGATCTGTTAGAGCAATATTACCCAACAGAAATATGAGAACCACATTAAATGTCTTTACTTTAAAAAGTAAAATGAAATAAATGAAATCAATTTGATGATGTATTTTATTTAACACATCATATTCAAAATATTATCTCAAAGTATAAAAAATAAAAATATTAATGAGCTATTTTACAAACTTTGCTTCATATGCCTTCAAAATCTGTGTATTTTCCACCTATAACACATCTCAATTTGGACTACTGCCATTTTAATTGTTCAATGACCACGTGTGGCTATATGGTTATGATATTGGACAATGTGGTATTTAAAAATTCTAACCAATTTGAAAAACAATTACTTAGACTATACTATTACTTTAATTACACATATTAAATTGAGTAAGCTCAATGCACACATGGTCCAACAAGACATCTATTAAATTGCAAAAGAATTTATAAAGCAAGATTTCTCTTGAATTCTAACTTTGATGATCCCAAATAGAGAATATATAAGTATCGTTAATTTTGTATTTAAAAAAAAATTATTTGCTCATTTAAAATATCTTTCATTAAAAAAAATAAAGTAAAATGTCTTTCATTTAAAGCATTTATTTTAATGATTTACTAGCCTCCTCTGACTTCATGTCACATCTTATTGGATAATATGGCTAACACATTAACATTTCACAAAAACACCAAGTGAGATAATATATTTATAAGGCAATAATATACTTATAAGGCAATCAATTCAGTTTCCTCCACTAATTATCTAACCATATCCCTACCATTTAGAAAATTTAAATCTATCCAATAAAACATCCTTTAAGAGACAACTGAGATAACATATCAAAATAAGTAATAGCATTTCAGGTTTTAAAAAGACAACAATATATATGTGAATGAGTTTTATATCTAAACCTGTTGGGGCAAAGGCAGGTAGAAGGCATGAAAAATGCAAAGGATTATTTTTATAGCTTTAGATTTGAACAATGCATGTCATCATATTTCTAATATCAGACATATTTTATATTTGTCCAGATGAAAGTTATTCACAAAGCACTCTTATAGAATCCATTTTTTCTTATTTAAAAAAGATAAAATTTTTTTTCTTTCTTAATTTCAGGCAAGAAGAAATTTAGAAATAGCAAATTCAAGTTTTACTCAAATTAAAAGCAACTGTAATAAGCCATTCCAATTCAGTTTTCTTAGAGTCTAAATCTATAATTTAGAATTGTTCATTGATGTTCCAAAACAAGTCTTTCCAAGATCAAATTACATACACACACAAACACACACAGAGAAAACACACATCTCTTTATTGGAACACTTCTGAGTACTAAAAAAGCTAATGTGCATTGTAATTCTCCAAGATAGAACAAATATCCAATATTCCCAAGGCTTATTTCGTAAAAATGTTTTTTAGCCGAACTTTTATAAAATTCCATGGCAACACTCTTTAGCTGAACAGATTTGGGAAAACTGACCTAGAATATTATCTTTACTCCTTTAAAGAACTGATAATATATTTTAATTTTTCCCATGATTCAGTATATATATATATATATATATATATAATATATA
>NC_048224.1:94600822-94604963 GCF_002007445.2 Ailuropoda melanoleuca
ATCACGCCCTGAGCCGAAGGCAGACGCTTAACCGCCGTGCCACCCAGGCGCCCCTAGGTCAACTTTTAAATTCGTTTTTTACTCAGTGCTTAAAAAAAAAAAAAAATAACACAAGCCCATTAGTCTTCCTGTTCTTGTCAAATACACAACCTGGAGTTGATTTTTCATTAGAGAGGAGATTAAATTTAAAAACCAGAATAATGGGAAGTTTAAGTAATACCGAGTAAGTCATATTATATTTGTAAACTAAATCCTCCTTTGCAATTGTTAAGTGATTAAATAAATCATATTTTAGTATACTGCTTTAGCACCAATATGACTATTTTGTACAACACCAGACCTGTTCTCCTACCATTGATGGCATATATTAATTCAGAGTCATTTCAACCAATCAAATGGCAGGTGCTTACTGAATTTTTATAATGTGATCAATGCTGTGTTTGGTTCTACAGAACAGGAGCTTTCAAACTTCTTAAACTAAGATCCACAATTTAGAAATGCATTTGTATTGTGAACCAGCATTCATGCACACAATTCAACAAAAAGAAAAGTTTCATGAAAAAAACCTCAGGTATATTAGTGAAACATTCTGATGTTGTCTTTGCTTTCTTCTCTACTCCATTCAGTTATTTTATAATACATCATTAACCAATGTTGATTGAGACCCAAGACCAGCATATTGAAAAATACTTCTCTGGAGTACATGCGGATTCTGTCTTTAGGAAGGTTGCAGTTAGGTCAGGAGAAAAGAATAACATGAAATAAAACATAGTTTAATACCAGAATCAAATTGTCTTCAAAAACACGAAATCTGAGCCAGACTTTGAAGAACAAAAAGAATGTGGCAAAGTGAAAGTGCAAAGGGGAAAGGCCAGATCAAAGGAATAGGCGTGCGTGTGTGTGTGTGTGTGTGTGTGTGTGTGTGTGTGTGTGTGTGTTCCCAGACTAGGGAGCAGACAATCCTGGCTGAAATGCAAGATATGCTTTGGGCACTGGGGAACTATAAATACAAAGAAATTGTTTGTAATTAAATGCATAGGAAGTCCGAAAACAAGAGAGAGAAGTCTACATCTAATATAGGAGAAACAGGAGAGCAATTTAAGGATTTTGATCATTATAAATATGTTGATAAAATAATATATTTTTTTAAAGATTTTATTTATTTATTCAACAGAGATAGAGACAGCGAGAGAGGGAAAACAAGCAGGGGGAGTGGGAGAGGAAGAAGCAGGCTAATAGCAGAAGAGCCTGATGTGGGGCTCGATCCCATTACGCCGGGATCATGTCCTGAGCCGAAGGCAGACGCTCAACTGCTGTGCCACCCAGGTGCCCCAATAAAATAATATTTTAAAAGGTTGTAATATGCAAAAAACTATACAGACTGTGTTCTAAAGGAGTGACTCCAAGGAGGAAAACTCACTGTGGTAGTAATTCTGATGTCATGTGAACAGAATCTCAACTAGATGGTAGCATCAAGAAAGTATATTAAATAAAGCCATTGCTATGGTATAGGAATTCTCTGCTTACAGAGATAACATACATATATTAGTATTTATTATCAGATTGTTTCCTTTAAATTTTTACATCTTAAAAATGTTATAGAGTAAAATATAATGAATAATATTCACTCGTTAAGCAAATATTAAGTACCTACTATTAAGCATTACAATAAACATCAGAAAAAAGTGGTGAACTGGGCTCTCTGAATCCGCTGGATTATACTATTGAATAGATTTTTATTTTTGGCTTAAACAACCTAAGTTTGGGGCACCTGGGTGGCTCAGTCAGTTAAGCATCTGCCTTCAGCTCAGGTTATGGTCCCAGAGTCCTTGGGATGGAGTCCCGCATTGGCCTCCCTGCTCAGCGGGGAGTCTGCTTCTCCCTCTGCCCCTCACCCCTTCTCATGCTCTCTCACACTCCCTCTCTCTCAAGTAAATAAATAAATAAAATCTTTAAAAAAAATAGAAATTTATTTTCTCACACTTCTGGAGACTGGAAATCTGAGATCAGGTGCCAACATGGTCGGTTACTGGGGAGAGCTCTCTTCCTGGTTTGTAGATGGTTACCTTCTTACTGTGCCCTTACATGGTAGAGAGGCAAAGTAAGATCTCTGGTGTCTCTCTTTTTAATTTTTTTTTTTTGAGTGTAGTTGGCACACTAAATCAATTCTTTTTTAGAGAGAGAGAGTGAGGGGGGGGTTAGTTCTTAGTGTAGGTAGAGGGGCAGAGGGAGAGAGTGAGTCCCAAGCTGGGCATGGAGCCCAACAGGGGGCTCAATCTCAAGACTCGAGAGATCATGACCTAAGCCAAAATTAAGAGTTAGAGGGTTAACTGAATGAGCCATCCAGGCACCGGTAAATCAATTATTCTCAAATGTTTTAAGTTTCCAGGTGGTCCAGGTGCTATCTGGAGAGAATGATGGAGAGGATTGTTGAGTTTCAGTTAAAGTCGTAACAGCTTTCAGGGTGGGGTCAGCTACTTCTGTGGAGGTATCCTCTACACTCACTTGAATCAGATTGTTCAAATGCAGATGATTTGACCCCCACCCACATTTACTTGATCAAGCTATTTAGGATTGAATAGGAAATCTGCATTTTTAACAAATACCCCAAGGATATTCTGAGACTACTCAAGTTTGAGAATCACTTTTACTTTGCAGTTGAATGAACTGAAGCTGGGGAGATTAAGTGATGTTCACATCGTACTGTCAGTGATAAAACTAAAACTAGGATCTGAGTTTTCTTGATGTTAAAAGGGAATAGTTTTTGTATCCAGACGTATCTGACTATGGAGTTTGACTCTGTTTTCTATTAGTTATATGACCTGTGTCAAAAGGATTAAGCTTCCTGAGCCATCAATTCCTTTTCTGAAAATAGGAATAAAAATGCCTACCTTAAAAGTGTTGCTTAGATTATTTGCAGGATTCAAGTTAATTTTTTTTTAAAGATTTTATTTATTTATTTGACAGAGAGAGAGACAGCCAGTGAGAGAGGGAACACAAGCAGGGTGAGTGGGAGAGGAAGAAGCAGGCTTCCAGAGGGGAAGCCTGATGTGGGGCTCGATCCCAGAATGCCGGGATCACACCCTGAGCCGAAGGCAGACGCTTAACGACTGCGCCACCCAGGCGCCCCATCAAGTTAAATTTTTTAAACCTCCAGTGCCTGGCAGAAGGAACGCTCCATGGATTGTAGCTATTGCTACTGTACCTGCTATATTAGGGTTAATAGAGCAAACGATCAAGGGCTTGGGCTGAAGCTAAACCACGTATGCTCAGATCCCATCTCTACCATTTACCAACCTTGGGGGAAGAGTGTGACCTTGTCGTGTCACAATCCCTTTATCAGTAAAGTGGTGGCAATGGAACCACTTCAAGGATTTGTTGTGAAGATTAAATGAGTTAACTCAATTAAAGCACATGAAACAAAGTTTGCCATGTTCTCATATAGTAAGAACATATGTAAGTTCTCAATATGCTATTATTATTATGTCCTGACACAGAAAGAGAAAGAGAAAAGAGGGGGTCACTGTTGTATAGTCAGACAATTTCAGTTACAGAAGAGTAAGTGTAAACTGTGGAGCATTTAAAAGAGCTCGATGCAACCTTAAGAATTCTTGGATACCTGTTTCTCCCGTATATAGAGTTGTCTCCTTGGATATTTCAAATTTAGGTAAGACCGAAAATTGGGTAGACTGTGTGTTCCCTCTGGGTGTCCTTGTTCTGTTGTTTATTTTTCTCAACTGTCTTTCTCCTTCTTGTAGCTTTTCTTGTTCCTTTACTCTGGACAATTTTATTTTTCCTTGGATTTCCAGAAGGCCAGTAAGACAGAATGCCATTGGTACATTTAAAGATATTTTATAGTTTCTTGGCTATGAAATACTATATTTTTCAAAGTCAGAAAATAAATTATTATTCCCAAAGAGGAAAAATTATTTTGAAAGCTTTAGTTAACTTCATGTCCATTAAAAAATTTAGGTCATAGCAACTAATTAGGTTCCTAATGCAATATAAGTAACATATCAGTTACTTCTGTTTAAAAACATATCTTCATGATGATTAACATTAGATTAAAGGAGTGAGTCATATTTATATGTGCACATAAAGGCAGACAATCATTAAGACCTATTGATTCTACTTTCAGAAA
>NC_048224.1:94611248-94616003 GCF_002007445.2 Ailuropoda melanoleuca
AGCGAGAGAGGGAAAACAAGCAGGGGGAGTGGGAGAGGAAGAAGCAGGCTAATAGCAGAAGAGCCTGATGTGGGGCTCGATCCCATTACGCCGGGATCATGTCCTGAGCCGAAGGCAGACGCTCAACTGCTGTGCCACCCAGGTGCCCCAATAAAATAATATTTTAAAAGGTTGTAATATGCAAAAAACTATACAGACTGTGTTCTAAAGGAGTGACTCCAAGGAGGAAAACTCACTGTGGTAGTAATTCTGATGTCATGTGAACAGAATCTCAACTAGATGGTAGCATCAAGAAAGTATATTAAATAAAGCCATTGCTATGGTATAGGAATTCTCTGCTTACAGAGATAACATACATATATTAGTATTTATTATCAGATTGTTTCCTTTAAATTTTTACATCTTAAAAATGTTATAGAGTAAAATATAATGAATAATATTCACTCGTTAAGCAAATATTAAGTACCTACTATTAAGCATTACAATAAACATCAGAAAAAAGTGGTGAACTGGGCTCTCTGAATCCGCTGGATTATACTATTGAATAGATTTTTATTTTTGGCTTAAACAACCTAAGTTTGGGGCACCTGGGTGGCTCAGTCAGTTAAGCATCTGCCTTCAGCTCAGGTTATGGTCCCAGAGTCCTTGGGATGGAGTCCCGCATTGGCCTCCCTGCTCAGCGGGGAGTCTGCTTCTCCCTCTGCCCCTCACCCCTTCTCATGCTCTCTCACACTCCCTCTCTCTCAAGTAAATAAATAAATAAAATCTTTAAAAAAAATAGAAATTTATTTTCTCACACTTCTGGAGACTGGAAATCTGAGATCAGGTGCCAACATGGTCGGTTACTGGGGAGAGCTCTCTTCCTGGTTTGTAGATGGTTACCTTCTTACTGTGCCCTTACATGGTAGAGAGGCAAAGTAAGATCTCTGGTGTCTCTCTTTTTAATTTTTTTTTTTTGAGTGTAGTTGGCACACTAAATCAATTCTTTTTTAGAGAGAGAGAGTGAGGGGGGGGTTAGTTCTTAGTGTAGGTAGAGGGGCAGAGGGAGAGAGTGAGTCCCAAGCTGGGCATGGAGCCCAACAGGGGGCTCAATCTCAAGACTCGAGAGATCATGACCTAAGCCAAAATTAAGAGTTAGAGGGTTAACTGAATGAGCCATCCAGGCACCGCTAAATCAATTACTCTCAAATGTTTTAAGTTTCCAGGTGGTCCAGGTGCTATCTGGAGAGAATGATGGAGAGGATTGTTGAGTTTCAGTTAAAGTCGTAACAGCTTTCAGGGTGGGGTCAGCTACTTCTGTGGAGGTATCCTCTACACTCACTTGAATCAGATTGTTCAAATGCAGATGATTTGACCCCCACCCACATTTACTTGATCAAGCTATTTAGGATTGAATAGGAAATCTGCATTTTTAACAAATACCCCAAGGATATTCTGAGACTACTCAAGTTTGAGAATCACTTTTACTTTGCAGTTGAATGAACTGAAGCTGAGGAGATTAAGTGATATTCACATCGTAGGTCAGTGATAAAACTAAAACTAGGATCTGAGTTTTCTTGATGTTAAAAGGGAATAGTTTTTGTATCCAGACGTATCTGGCTATGGAGTTTGACTCTGTTTTCTATTAGTTATATGACGTGTGTCAAAAGGATTAAGCTTCCTGAGCCATCAATTCCTTTTCTGAAAATAGGAATAAAAATGCCTACCTTAAAAGTGTTGCTTAGATTATTTGCAGGATTCAAGTTAATTTTTTTTTAAAGATTTTATTTATTTATTTGACAGAGAGAGAGACAGCCAGTGAGAGAGGGAACACAAGCAGGGTGAGTGGGAGAGGAAGAAGCAGGCTTCCAGAGGGGAAGCCTGATGTGGGGCTCGATCCCAGAATGCCGGGATCACACCCTGAGCCGAAGGCAGACGCTTAACGACTGCGCCACCCAGGCGCCCCATCAAGTTAAATTTTTTAAACCTCCAGTGCCTGGCAGAAGGAACGCTCCATGGATTGTAGCTATTGCTACTGTACCTGCTATATTAGGGTTAATAGAGCAAACGATCAAGGGCTTGGGCTGAAGGTAAACCACGTATGCTCAGATCCCATCTCTACCATTTACCAACCTTGGGGGAAGAGTGTGACCTTGTCGTGTCACAATCCCTTTATCAGTAAAGTGGTGGCAATGGAACCACTTCAAGGATTTGTTGTGAAGATTAAATGAGTTAACTCAATTAAAGCACATGAAACAAAGTTTGCCATGTTCTCATATAGTAAGAACATATGTAAGTTCTCAATATGCTATTATTATTATGTCCTGACACAGAAAGAGAAAGAGAAAAGAGGGGGTCACTGTTGTATAGTCAGACAATTTCAGTTACAGAAGAGTAAGTGTAAACTGTGGAGCATTTAAAAGAGCTCGATGCAACCTTAAGAATTCTTGGATACCTGTTTCTCCCGTATATAGAGTTGTCTCCTTGGATATTTCAAATTTAGGTAAGACCGAAAATTGGGTAGACTGTGTGTTCCCTCTGGGTGTCCTTGTTCTGTTGTTTATTTTTCTCAACTGTCTTTCTCCTTCTTGTAGCTTTTCTTGTTCCTTTACTCTGGACAATTTTATTTTTCCTTGGATTTCCAGAAGGCCAGTAAGACAGAATGCCATTGGTACATTTAAAGATATTTTATAGTTTCTTGGCTATGAAATACTATATTTTTCAAAGTCAGAAAATAAATTATTATTCCCAAAGAGGAAAAATTATTTTGAAAGCTTTAGTTAACTTCATGTCCATTAAAAAATTCAGGTCATAGCAACTAATTAGGTTCCTAATGCAATATAAGTAACATATCAGTTACTTCTGTTTAAAAACATATCTTCATGATGATTAACATTAGATTAAAGGAGTGAGTCATATTTATATGTGCACATAAAGGCAGACAATCATTAAGACCTATTGATTCTACTTTCAGAAACGGTCTCGGGCCAGTTATTCGTGCATCTCAAATAATGACTAACGATTGCCACCTCCATATTATAAGCAGTCCTCTAGAAAAGACTTTTGTGATAACCTTCTAGAAAGTATCCTAAAGCATTCCCATACACATAGTGATCTTTTAAAACCACAAATCTCCCTATGTCACTCCTTTGCTTCAAGCAATTCAATGGCTTTCCATTGTTCTTAGGATAAAACCACACGCCCCCCTTTTATTAGCGATGAAGAAAGAATGTATTTTTTAATGCTCTGGTATATGAGTGGAAGGATTTTTTATCAAAATCTTGACATCTCTATGTGGTCCAATCAGCCACTTCCCCCAGAAATCCAAGGGACACACATGCACAGGTGTGTGCACACGCTTATGCAAACACACACAGGCCCATGATGCCCAGGATCCCATGTTCAGTGGGTTGCCAAGAAGCCAGGTCCCCAGGGTCTATCACAATCTCGAAGGGATGCCCAGTCCCCCAGATACAGTCACCGTGGCTCATGGCCAGTGGTCTGGTGGCTGAGGAGGCATCCGCTGCAGTCACAGGTGGCGGGCTACTTCCCAGACGATCTGCAGGGCTATGGAGGTGCAGGGGAGCTGGGCCACGGTGTAGGCCAGAGAGTGGGTGGGTGCCCGCAGCTTCCCCAGGTAGGCCATGATGTGCACCATGCCGTCCAGGAAGAAGACAAGGAAGTGCACGCGGGAAGGTCAAGTCCCATAAATTAGAGACTGAGCCAGTGACTGATGTCATGTTCAAAGGATAAACAAGATCCCAGCACTGGGGCTGTGGCCTCCCCCAAGGGAGGCCACATGTGTTGAGGCATGTGGACACTACTGGAACCAAAGCTTCTTCTCCAGGCCTTTCCAGTAGGAAGGCCTTTCACCAATTCAAAAATCCTTTAAAAGACCTATATCGTCCTGCCTATATTTTTCCCTTTTGCTTCCTATCAAATTCCTCTCTGGTCTTACTATGGTGTCATGCATTCTCACCCTCTCCTTAGTGGCTTTAACACTGGAAAACTCTTTCTTGCTCTTCATCTACCACCAACACACACACACACACACACACACACACACACACACAGAGAGACTTTTTTACCTAGCTACTCATATACCTCAACCAAATCTTAGGTTTAAATTTCATTCCTCCAGAAAGTGTCTGATTCCATAGAATATTTTAGTCTTCACTCTTCTATACTAGCCTAGCATTCCATTGTATGTACCTTATAGTCCTTCCTTATCACTGCTGAGGCCAAATAATAAATTATTTAAGATTTGTGGTCCTCATTAAGCTTCATCATCTTGGGGACCATGCAGGGATTGTTCAGTATTACATTCCAGGTCCCTTGGAAAAGTGCCAAGCACAGAGTAGGAACTCAACAAACATTGATTAAGTGAACAAATTCATGAATAAATAACATGTAAGATTGAAATTTAAAAATTGGGAACATATTACTGTTAATGATAGGCATTACTTGCATCTACGGCCATACCACCCTGAATGCACCCGATCTTATCTGATAGGCACTACTTGCATTGACTAAATAGACTTTAATTCTAACAAATTAACAATTTTGTTAGATTTGGTAACACAAATGTGCATATAACAGTAATGAAATGTATCTCTATTAGTTTCTTCTTATCTTCCAACCATGGTTTTTTGTTTGTTTGTTTTGCTTTAATATGATACCTAGGCCTTAGTGTGATTATACTAATTGATATTAATTTGAGCTAATGAAAGCTTAAGGAATAATTTGAAAGTACTGTCCATTAGTAACAAATAAAGT
>NC_048224.1:94616338-94654665 GCF_002007445.2 Ailuropoda melanoleuca
AAAGAATGTATTTTTTAATGCTCTGGTATATGAGTGGAAGGATTTTTTATCAAAATCTTGACATCTCTATGTGGTCCAATCAGCCACTTCCCCCAGAAATCCAAGGGACACACATGCACAGGTGTGTGCACACGCTTATGCAAACACACACAGGCCCATGATGCCCAGGATCCCATGTTCAGTGGGTTGCCAAGAAGCCAGGTCCCCAGGGTCTATCACAATCTCGAAGGGATGCCCAGTCCCCCAGATACAGTCACCGTGGCTCATGGCCAGTGGTCTGGTGGCTGAGGAGGCATCCGCTGCAGTCACAGGTGGCGGGCTACTTCCCAGACGATCTGCAGGGCTATGGAGGTGCAGGGGAGCTGGGCCACGGTGTAGGCCAGAGAGTGGGTGGGTGCCCGCAGCTTCCCCAGGTAGGCCATGATGTGCACCATGCCGTCCAGGAAGAAGACAAGGAAGTGCACGCGGGAAGGTCAAGTCCCATAAATTAGAGACTGAGCCAGTGACTGATGTCATGTTCAAAGGATAAACAAGATCCCAGCACTGGGGCTGTGGCCTCCCCCAAGGGAGGCCACATGTGTTGAGGCATGTGGACACTACTGGAACCAAAGCTTCTTCTCCAGGCCTTTCCAGTAGGAAGGCCTTTCACCAATTCAAAAATCCTTTAAAAGACCTATATCGTCCTGCCTATATTTTTCCCTTTTGCTTCCTATCAAATTCCTCTCTGGTCTTACTATGGTGTCATGCATTCTCACCCTCTCCTTAGTGGCTTTAACACTGGAAAACTCTTTCTTGCTCTTCATCTACCACCAACACACACACACACACACACACACACACACACACACAGAGAGACTTTTTTACCTAGCTACTCATATACCTCAACCAAATCTTAGGTTTAAATTTCATTCCTCCAGAAAGTGTCTGATTCCATAGAATATTTTAGTCTTCACTCTTCTATACTAGCCTAGCATTCCATTGTATGTACCTTATAGTCCTTCCTTATCACTGCTGAGGCCAAATAATAAATTATTTAAGATTTGTGGTCCTCCTTAAGCTTCATCATCTTGGGGACCATGCAGGGATTGTTCAGTATTACATTCCAGGTCCCTTGGAAAAGTGCCAAGCACAGAGTAGGAACTCAACAAACATTGATTAAGTGAACAAATTCATGAATAAATAACATGTAAGATTGAAATTTAAAAATTGGGAACATATTACTGTTAATGATAGGCATTACTTGCATCTACGGCCATACCACCCTGAATGCACCCGATCTTATCTGATAGGCACTACTTGCATTGACTAAATAGACTTTAATTCTAACAAATTAACAATTTTGTTAGATTTGGTAACACAAATGTGCATATAACAGTAATGAAATGTATCTCTATTAGTTTCTTCTTATCTTCCAACCATGGTTTTTTGTTTGTTTGTTTTGCTTTAATATGACACCTAGGCCTTAGTGTGATTATACTAATTGATATTAATTTGAGCTAATGAAAGCTTAAGGAATAATTTGAAAGTACTGTCCATTAGTAACAAATAAAGTGAATGCAATGGCCCTCTATTAGGTTTTAGTCTGTAAAGCATCTTTCCCTTTTGAGAGCAAGCCTCCTCCATCTACTGGATTATCAATGAAATGTCCCCAGTGTCTCCAAACCAGGTGGGATGTGGATGTGAGACCAATGTTGATAGATTAAGACATGGTATAGGCACCTGATCAAAGCAGAGGCAATTGAAATATAATTGGAGTGATTTCTACAAACATTTAAAGTTAGAGTCTTCCTGTTTCTGAGACTGGGACTACTCAATTTGAGCTTTGGCTGGTCATTTTCTTGTGATATAGAGATAGTCTGCTTAAAAATAAAGCAAGAGCAAACAACACCAGAGGTAAGAGAGAAACAAAGTCGCTCAGATTTAGCTGTACTTTGAAATTAAAATTTACTTAATCAAGTAAATATTTTCTAAATCAATCTAAGTTTGCATTCGAGACAGAGTTTATAGAGCTAAAGTTTCTTTGACTTACTCCTTTAATAGGATGTGAGTATACACATGTGATACAGTATTGTCAAAAAACAGATTTGTGGATATACCTCTCTTGAACCCAAAGATTAAAGTTGAGACAAATATAGAATATTGTAAAAATTTTACTGTAGATTTTTACAGCTCTGAGTATGTGGAGAGCATTATGTACAGTAATGTACCCATATTAAGAAGTAATTTACAAAATGTGTACAAAGGAGAAGAGAATAAAGGAGGGATTTAGAAACTACACTGTATCAATGTAGAACATGTGGAGTGCTGTCATAGTTTATTATAAAACGAAGCTTATAACAGGGCAGCAAAGCTTTCCTGTGAAGTATTAGGTAGTAAACATTTTAAGCCCTTCAGGCCATATGGTCTTTGTGACCAATAGTTAACTTGGCCATGACAGCATGAAACAGTCATAGACAATACATAAATGCATGACTGTGTTGCAATTAAATTTTATTTATAAAAACAACTGATGGGCTGGGTTTGATGTAAGGTCCATAGTTGCTAATCCTTGCTTTGTATCGTACTCTCTGATACTAATTCAAAATAGTCACACAGTCAAGAATTTTTTTCTAAAAGTCCTTGGGATGGAGATAATTCATTCTTGAGTTTTGGACTCATATTGATGTTATGAAAATCTATAGTAGAACCAATTGTCCCAAAATCCATGGTGCTCAATTGCAGGAGGCAGGAGTGTATTAGAGGGAACATTTTACAATTCTAACTTGGCTTTAAATATCAAGGCCCAAAGATTAAACAGACTAAAAGTAGAGAGATTACTAAAGTATATGGAAAACACTAAAGACTCCATCAAAACCCATTATAACTAATAAATTCAGTAAAGTTGGAGGATACAAAATCAATATACAAAACTCAGTTCTATTTCTATACACCAGCAATGAACTATCAGAAAGAGAAATTAAGAAAACAATCTTATGCAGGAAAGTGTTTGCTAGGGGCTGGGGGGTGGGGGTAATAAGAAGGAGATGTTGGTAAAAGGGGATGAACTCCCACTTATAAGATAAGTAAAACCTGAGGATCTAATACATAACATGGTGACTCTCGTCGATAACACTGTAGTATAAAATTGAAATTCACTGAGAGAGGAGAACTTAAATGTTCTCATGAAAAAAAAAAAGGTAAATATGTGAGTTGATGGATTTGTTAATTAACTTGAAAGGGGAATCCATTCATAATGCATACATATATCAAAGCATTATGTCGCACACACTAAATATTATGCAATTTTTCGTTGATTGTACACCAACAAAGCTGAAAAAAAGTTTCATAAGAAGAGCGAATGTATGGGCACAGTTCTTCATACAGTCTCACAATATAAGGCCATAGAAATGAACTATTCTGTGTGAACTTATATTCCAGTGGAAAACAAAAGAATCTTTTAATTTAAATAAAGAGGAAAATATATGATAGAAATAAGTGCTATGGAAATAATTAAAATGGGTAATTACATAGTGTGTATGTGGATGACTACTTGAGATTGGTGGTCAGAAATGGATTCTTAGAGGGTGACATTTATTTATTTTTATTTTTATTTTTATTTCTTTTTAAGATTTTACTTTTAAGTAATCTCTACACCGGACATGGGGCTCCGACTTACAACCCTGAGATCAAGAGTAGCATGCTCTACTGACTGAGCCAGTCAGGCACACCTCAGGGAGTGACATTTAATGAAGCACCAGCAATATAAAATCAGGAAGAAAACCATTCCAGGCACAGACAACAAAGATTATAAGGTCAAAAAACAAGTTGCAGTGTTGAATAAATAGAAAGTCAGTGTACATAAACAAAATGGCTGAAAAGGAGCGTACTACTGGATAAAGTTTGAATAAAGGCAAAGTCTAGGTATAAAGGACTTTGTGTACAGGATAAGGAGTCAGAATTTATTTCAAGTTCAGAGTGAAGTCAATGACTTTAGGTAGGGAGTGATTATATCTGATATATGTTTTTAGATGACTGTGGCTATTATGACTTTTATGGGGATATATCAAGCATTAAAGCAGGAAACCAACTGGAATGCCAGGCATCACATGATGGAGGAAATTGGATGGGTTCACACTGTGTTATTGGAGTTGAAAACATTTACTGAAGAGGTGGATGTGATGGGGAAAAGAAAGAATAATCAAAAATATAGCCTAGGCTTTTTTACTTGAGCAAGTGGGAAAGTGGGGTGGATGTTGTTACGGCTTGAGGAGATGAGGAAAACAGTAGCAGGATAACATTATGAGGAAGAAATCGAGTGTTCTGGTTTACATTTGTTAAGTGTGGATGACACATAATATATACTTAATACTCATTTATTACATGAATGAGTTAATGATCTTTTGTGCAACAGTTTTGGCTTCTAATAACATCTAGTTTAATTTTGTTGTTTTTGCTTGGGAAAAAAGGAAGGGATTTTAAGAGCTCATCTAATCAAATCTTTATTCATTTTCCAGATGATGAAATAAGAGTCATTGGGGATAAGTGATTTCTCAGACTAAGTACAATTGGTGACTACAAGAGCCAGAGTACATTTCTCCCAGGTCTTTCCCCTACTGTATTGGAAGACAAAAACCACTGAAAATAGAGTGGACAAATAAATCTTCACTATATGCTCATTATTCATATAATGGAAACTTTGTGTGACAAAAACTGACAAGAGGAAAGTTTCAGCTAAGCATTGAGGTTCCAACAATCCTTGTAATGAATACTGGCATTTGTATGCTTTCAAGAATAACTATGAAAATCCTTATTTTGTCATTGCCCATAGAACTAAAGCATTGATACACTGTGAAAACAAACTAAATATAACCCCCCATGTCTGTGTCCTAAGGCACATACACCATACACTATTTTCAAATCACCCTTGTTTCTTTTTTTATCCTCTCAGTTACTATTAAATCTATACTACATTAGAAATTCCAGAATTCTATTTTCCACCTCTATGTTGCCTAATTTTTGACTAGTATTGGAAACCTTATCTTCAAAGTTATATTGAATTTGAGGTCCTTTTAATACTCTCTCTCTATATTTTACACTAAAAACTCCTCATACACTCCAATCAAAACAGGGCTTAAAATTATAATTGATTGCTTGGCAAACCTCTAGTACCAGCCTCTTTCTCTCCCTCTCTCTATCAGTATCTCTCTGTCTCACTCAGTCTTGCTTTCTTCTTTCTTTCTTTTGTAATACTTGGCCCCCATTTTATTTTGCTTTTATACAACATAATAAACAATTTTCTTTTCTATGGTAATATTCTCAGGATATTGAACAGTATGAAAATCATTAATTATGGTTTTCCTGATTTCTTCTGTGGCTGCAAATAATAATACTGAATAATATTGAACGTATATGAAATTACTGTCAAAGCACCAGGACTGAATTTTTGTATTTGGTAATTCCATGCTTGTTGATAAGCTGGGCCTATTACCCCCAGATAACTTACACTCTTACCTGCATAAATTCCAGCTGCCTCCCAGTTGCCTCCATGACATCACATTTGGTAACAACAATATACATATACACAGCATTAAAAACAAAATGTGGCTTTAGGTCCAGTATGTGTCTGTCTTAGTAAGTTGCATTTTTATAAACAATTTGTTAATTTTTTCCAAACTAACTGTTTTATTGGCATACCGCTCTCCCTTTAAAATTTGTAGGATTTGTCATGATATCTTTTCTTTTATTTTTATGTGCAAATAGTTCACATCAGCGGAATATATGTCTATATAAATTCAGAGACTTTTTACCCCAGTTTTAAACCACAGTGTTGTGATCATCCTGCAGAGCTAAGATAGACCCCACCCAAATTTGGTTCAATTGCCAAGAATGATGGTGCCACACATGCACCAAGAGGATATGAAAGAACTTATTTCTCACATAATTTTGTGGAGAGCAGAGCAGGTTTCCAAGCTGGTCTGAAAATGGCTTGAGAGAGCAAGGAGAGAAAAGATACCACTTTTGCGGAATTCTTACAGTTGGGTGGTGGGCAAGGGTGAGGGTTCTCATACAAAGACTGGGGCTTCCTTGGGTTGAATTTCCTACAGGCATCCCAGAGGGAGAATCTGGGTTTTCTTATTTCACACGGATGTGGGGCAGAAGGGGAAATGGAGTTATGGGCATTAAAGTTGTCAATAGTCACGTTCAAAATGGAGTCAGACCATTATGCACAGTAACGATATTGTTCCTTTAGATTAAAAAGGGTAAAGAAGAATAGGTGCAGTCACAATTTTGCCTCTTGTAACTTTTAGTTTTCAAAGAAAATCTTACAAAAATCTTACAAGAAATGAATAATGTAAATAGATTTTAAAAATTTTCATTTTTTAAGAGAGTTCTTTGAAACTCTTGTATTTCTGTTTATCTTCATGATGAGTATTCTGATTGTGAGATTATTTTTGAGAGTGCTAGAAAATAATCAAACTCAGGGGTGGGTGGGTTGGGGGGGTTTCCAACTAATATAAAAAATTAGGCCATATTACTCCCTTTCATCATCAAGAGTTTAGCTTGTTCCGGTCTATATTTGTGGCCAGACTAATGTTGATTCATTTTCCTCCTTCAATTATCTTTGGATGTTCATGCTAATCTAATGTGTTTTTAAATGTTCATGTTAATCTAATATATTGATATGTTGAGGATTAATTAGTACTGGTTAAAGTCACTATGTTCTCTTTTGTTCTTAAAAATATATATTTCTGAAAATAACTGTTAGACTCTGGGCAAGCCATAAAATAATAGAGTGTAGAATAATTGTAGAATATAATTAAGCTCATCCACAACCCAACATAACCAAAATATAATAATAATAATAAATTAATAATTCGATCAACAAATATTTAATAAATACCCACTAACTGATTAACTATATGCCAGAAACTATGAAGAATACAAAAATTATCAGATTAGGTTGCTTCCATAAAAATGCATATTCTAAAGAGAAAAAAATTTGGAATACAATCTATTAATAGAGATAATTTACATAAAATATAATAGTTTAATATGACAAGTGATATCCAAAGGCAATGGATGGCTACCAATGTGGATTTCATGTTGGTTGTACTTGCATGGAAAGGTAAATGCTGGCTGGTTAAAGGTGAAAACTATGGTGTGCCTGGGGGATGAGAGTTGAACAGAAATTTGAAAGATTTATTTATCATAGAGGAACCAGAGAGGGATTCCAGAAAAGGTCAAAAGTAACAAATGTAACAAAGTAAAAGAAAAACACAGGGTACACTTTGAATTGGTTAATCATACCTCCTACTTTACCTGAGACAGTCCTGGTTTACCCATATTGTTTTAACAAAATAGTTAATAGCACCTTCTTTTGATTAAAAATGCATCTATATTTATACAATTAATTATATGGTCATCCTATCTATGGGAATATCAAGGAGACAGATCACATTCAGTTAAAAAGTCAAAGAGATAGTATGGATTGGCAAATAATTTGTGGAGAAGTTGAACTATGTGATATATATATTCAACCCCACTTTATTTATGAAGAATTTGAGGCCAAGAGAGGTTAGGTGACTTTTCAGAAATTTGTCAGCAAGGAAGGGGCAAAGCTGACATGCAAACCATGATCAATGTGACCCCCAAGTCCACGATCTCCTAAGGAAATACATCCATCCATACATCCATACCTGGAAGCTAAGGTGGTGACATTTGCAATGTGAAACATTGTTGAGACTGAATAGGATGAGGTCTTTAAATAAGGTTGTATTCATTGACTACTTTTAAGGAAGAAAGACTCAATAATATAACAGTGGGATGAAGTAAATAACCCTGTGTTGATGAGTTAGTGAGCAATAAAAGGAAGACTTAGGGCAGCAACTGTAAAATTCCCTTGAAAACAAATGTATCTGTGAAAGCTAGAAGATTTGTTCAGAAATAGCAGATTTGAGAAATGGGGGTCTTGCTCATTAGTGAAGGGAATGCTTGAGTAAATTGAAAACGGAAAAATCAGGAAATTGAGAGTGAGAAAATGAAAAAAAAAAATAGGGGAGGAAATAAGCTTCAGGACAAAGTCCCAGGTGGCCTAAGGAGTTGGGGTAGAAAATGCTGGGTAAGTAAATATAAGCATGATAGCTATAGGAAGTCAGAGTCCCTAGTGAATTTGTTAGAACATGACTAACAATTAATGACAAAGTAGCTCTGTATGGGTTTACTATGATTTGTCCCATTCTTAAATAAGTGGAAAAGATAGTTTTTCTTTAAATTGGGAAAGCTGATGTCTAAGTCTGAACAGGGTCAAAGTCATTAATATAGTTGGAGCATTAGGTGAAAGAATCAAGAAAACTCAGCCCAGTGCTGGTATCCAGGAAGCCTGGGCACCTGGAAAAGAATTAATTGGTGACCCAGCACTAATTGGAGAAGAGCACAGCCAAGATCATTAAATAGCTGATTTTCTAGAATGTGTCTATTCCTTCCAATTAACATTACGAAATCTTTAGTTGCAAGATCGTTTCGGTTTCCTGTTGTTTAGAAATGAATGGAATAAAATCTTTGATACAATTTTGGCTAAGACAGATTAGTTAACTCATTTAGCCAGTTATTTTAGTTTAATGTAGATATGACTTAAATGCATACACTGAAAACAATTAGTTCAATCGGCTAAGTCCCTAGGCTATTAATTTGTTATAGGACAAATATTTGCACCTTGCAAACTTTATACTATAACATCACTTGATTGGTTGAAATTTTTCATATTAATAATAATTGATTCAGTTGTTTTAATCAAAGATATAGTCAGCATACCATTCTGTGCATCAAGTTATGAACCATGAGTGAGTGAAATTTTATTTGAAATTGCTATTTTTTACATTGCACTAATTCTATAAATTATATATATGTGTGTGTGTATGTTCAATGCATATATGTTTACTGTTTGTGTGACTATTCACACATCTGCTCAAAATAGATCTGACAGGTTGATAATGTCTCAGCTTTTATTAATTTAAAAGAATTCCTTTTTACCTCAATGATTTTATAACCTTCAACTTAGCACAGACTACTATAAGAAACTGTAAGTTATCATCAAACAGGAAAATAAAAACTGAGACTTTACCCAGTAATATAATCATTTAACATTAGTTTTTGTTTCAATGAGACAAAAGAGCTTAGAGGAAATTCTAGGAAGTGAAGCTCTTGGTTTAATTTAAGTGAAGTTTGTAGAATACTGACTACATGCCAGGCTCTGACTTAAGCAAACAAAAAGGTTTCTGCCATCACAGAACTCCCAGTCTAGGATGGGAGACAGAGATGCAAACAACTGCACTATAATAAAATGTGATAAATATCCTATATTATCCTAATCACACCAATTAAATGCTATAGAATTAAAAAGGATGGATGGAGAGATTCAGTCTGTGGACCAGAGCCAATGAGTTTTGGCAAAGCCTTCTAAGAAGAGTTGACATTTAAACTGGCCCTTGAAAAATCATTAGATCTCTGCCAGGCTATGGGTGGAAAAATGTGGAAAAGAAAGGCAATGCCTTTGCAAAGCATGTAATATGGCCATTCTAGGGATCAGCAAAGTAGTTCAGATTCTTCTTATAGTCCTGTTTCTGACTGTGTGCCGTTGAGCATGTTGCCAACCCTAGATGCACTCCCAGACTTCAGACCTGGTGTGGGAGCAAGGAAGAGAAGTTAAGTTCATCGGATGAAAGAATGTGCATCTCATCTGTGGTTCTTCCATAACTTTATACATTTTCCTGTGGGGAAGTATGATCCTTCACAGCTGGAAGGAGTGAAGAAAAGTAAAGTGACTTTTCTAATAGATACAAGAAAACTGATAGCCACACATGGGCGATGTCTTCTCACTCCCAATTCAGCACTCCACCCATCAGACCACACACGCCTCACAGTTGGAGTTTGTTCTTTGCTAGAGAATAAACAAGAGGATGAGATAATTTATTAAACACATATTGATGTATGCATAGTCAGTTCTTCCCATGGAAATTTAGGGACTATCGGTTATCTTAAAAATACGGAACACATATAATTAGATATTCATTGAATGTGTATTTCTTAATTCCTCAAAACTCATTAAGTAGTTGTAGTCTAAAAGAGCAGGATGGAGAAATAATATTTATTAAGGATTATTATGTGATAGAGTTTGTGTTAGATCCTTTACATACTTTCCTTGGGTAATGATGAATTACTCTATGAGATGGGGACAATTGTATTCTTCTTCTTTTATAAATGAGAAATCTGAGGATCAAAGAGGCAAAGTAATTTGTACAAAGTTACACAAGCAATGTTACATTTATCTGACCTAAGCCCATGTCCTTTTCACTAAACCACACCACCGCCCTCTTAGTAGTTTGAGGTAAATAATATATTTCAAATATTCCTATATGCTCCAAATCAACAATACATCATGTTCATTGCTCAGCATTTTAACACTGTGAGGCTAAGGGTTAAGAAGTGATAGGAACGGTTGGATGATGATGATGACTAATAATTACTGAGTGCTTATATTGTACTAGATGGACTTCTAAACACTTTATATGTGTTAACTGATTTGATCCTTACAACAACCCAGTGGAGGGGGGACCTTTATTGTCCTTGTTTTCAATGTGGATAATACAAAGCAAATTGAAGTAATTTGCCTAGGTTTGCTCGGCTAGTAAGTGGCTTGAAATGCAGGCAGTCTGGCCTCCTGTCAGTACACGTAACTATGTGCTGGTGGCATATCCAGAGGGAATAGAAATAAGTAATATTGGTTTGGTGCCTAATACATGTCTGATACTGATATACTCGGCTAGGTATGTTTCCTGTGTATCTCATTTAATGGTGAGAAAAGCATGGTGCTTAAAATAGCGCAGTGATTAGGTGGACGGAATCTGAAGTTAACAGGAAACAGGATGTACGTATGCTATTATAAGTATCCTATTTTGTGCATTAAAGACAACATCCTGAAATTCAGGGAAGTAGCTTGCACAAAGTCACATAGTTAATATATGATGTGGTCATGATTTGGAAAAAGACTCCATGCCATTCACCCATAAATTTTAAAGCCGTGGCTATAGAGCCAAAAATAAAGTAAAAATTTGGCACACTTTCTTCTTATTGAATGTAGAAAAGAGCATTGAAAAGTCAATATTAAAATAGGAAAAAAGAGACACCGGAAGAAAAGAATGTATTTCGTTTTTAGAGATAGAAGAATAATGTTCTTCCGATTAGAAAAAAATTTCTTCAGTTCGTATGCTAACTGTGATATATGGAATCATCTTTGTATCTCCATCTTCTAGCACAGTGCCTGCATTTGTAGGAGTTCAAAATGCGTATCGAATGGATAAATGATCAGCCAGGGAATGGATGGAGAGCAGCATCTCTCACAAGTTTAAGTGGAATGTGACTCAAGCAGTTACATAACCCAATCTTGTTATCATAAAGATAAGAAAATAAGCAGGGATGTTCTTTCCTTTTATGCTAATATACTTTTATTAAAGTTCTTTTCCTATTCTCAGCCCCCATGATTCCATTTTCCAGGAAATAGAGGAATCCATTAATTAATTTCTAGGAAAAGTATTTGGGCTTGGTTCAAAAATCATAGACTGTTGCTGTCCATACAGTAACCACTAGCCACTATAAAATAGCCACAGTGGCTATTTAAATTAAGATTGTTTTTTTTAGGGACACCTGGGTGGCTCAGTCGGTTAAGTGTCTCCCTTTGGCTCAGGACATGATCCCAGGGTCCTGGAATTGAGTCCTGTATAGGGCTCCCTGCTCAGCAGGGAGCCTGCTTCTCTCAATGCCTGCCATTCCCTCTGCTATGCGCGCTCTCTCTCTGACAAATAAATAAAATCTTAAAAAAGATAAACAAAAACAAAATTATTTTTTAAAATAAAAACCCAGTTCCTTGATCACAATTCCAGGGCTCAATAGTCACATGTAGCTATGGCCATACTGGACGTGGCAGACACAGAACATTTTCATTACCGAAAAAAGTTCTATTGACAGCACTGCAGTGCAGCAGGGCAGTGCAAATTCTTGAATAACAAGCAGGGGACCTGGGACTTGGGTGTGGGAAACTGTTCCCTGGTGTGAGGTTGGGATTGGGCCAAGTGGATACCTTGATAGTCAGTCTGAAAGGCTGACACAAGGCAATAAAACTAGGTTAGAATTTAAGGACAAAGCATAGAACCTAGAAAAACTTAATTTTAATTAATTAGTTACAGAGCTATGTTATATTGTGTTCATTGATTGACTCTAGGTTAGATAACTATTCTGTTTGTGGAGTATTAATGATTAATGTGCTATGGAGTCACAGAGGCACTACAGCTACCTCCACTTGGGAAGCTACTTGGTGAAGTTGACTGGACTTTATTATGAAGGATGAACAAGGAGATATTCAAATCAAGAACATGAGAAAAAAGCAGGAAAAGAAAATGGCAATCTAAAGAGAGAAGGTAAATCTACAAAATCTTAGAAATTTCTTAGAATAACTTCTCATATTAATAATGGCTGGATATGGGGTATTTGTGAAGTTTCATTAAGAAGTTGGTGTAGAGAAAGAAGAAATGTTCAGATAATGAAGGACTTGAAAGAGAAATCAAGGAGGCAATGCAATGTCAATACTCTTTATAATCAAATTTATATATTAAACTCAGTGATTGATTACTCAACATACACTGGTTGAGGTATAAGAACTTGAGGAGGATCCTGAATGATACCTTTGACTTCCAGTAATGGAAAATAAATATAAGCTACTGAATATAAAGCTTATATATAATATAATTATATATTTATATATTATATAAAAAATAATTGAGCTCGTATGATAAAATCTACTCTTGAAACAAATTGAGGAAAACAAAGATTAAAGAGAGTAGACAGAAAATGTATTCTATTCCATATATCATTCCCACTGAAATAAAATTTTATTGAAATCATACAATCATAGATTTTGCAGTTACTTGAAAGTAGTTTTGTCACGCCATTATGTATCATTGCATAATTATACCAATTGTTTAAACAATTCAGAGAAATTATATGTATATATATTCATATATATGAGGCAAAAATTGATGCCATTGAATGCTTTAAAAAATGAATTCAATCTTCAATTTTCTTTTGCTATGGTTGATTTACCTACTTCATCTTAACTCTTGCTCTTTTCTTCCTCTTTCTGTCCTCCTATCGTTTTCTTCTGTGTCCTCCTCTCCATCAGAGCTTTCCTCTGTGCCCTTGGTATCATACAAAACCACCATTTTGGCACTCATCAAATATCCGGATGATGTACAAGAATTATTTAAAAGAATTTAAATTATATTTGAGATTCTGGCTCTTTCTGCATTGTGTCATGTTGGTAATTTATGACTGGAGAAATAATGACAATATGCTCCTGATTCTTTTTAGAAATAACTTTTCATTTTCCTCTTCATTTTTTGAGGCTTAAACTAAAATTTTAAGGAGATGAAAAATTTTAAAAAAAATTTATTAACCTAAATTAATAAAGCACTTCCCTTATAATGAGCACTACAATTTCTAATCTACCCTGTTAATATATATCACATATAATATAGTAACTATGTCTCTCTCCTTTTGGTAATACAAGAGGATTATGTTCTGAATATGTACCATATTCTCATCTCTATTATAACTAAATAAGTATGTTTTCTAAGCACTGTACTTTATATCAGTGGATAGGTTTAGTACTAGATGCTTGGAAAAAGTCCAGAAGTTTTCTTTATAATAGAATAAGACGATGCATATTGTGTTTTATTTTGGCAGGTGTATAAATTAGCATATTGAGGAATATTCACATATTTTTAGCAATTGAAAAGTACAATTTATGGCATTTATTTCAAGATGAAATATAATCAACATGTGTCATTGAGGTAATTTTCCCTCAAAGATCTCTTACTAAGTATCCTAAAGGAAAGAAAAAAGGCCACGAAATATTAAAACTGCGATCCAAATTATTGTGTCCAATCTCAGCAGATCTCACAGAGGATGCTTAACGATGTTTACATTGCTGTGTTAGATATCACAAACAATTTTCCCTGTCAAGGAATGAGTCATTTTTCCATAATTTTTCGGGGATGAATCATCTTTCAGTTTCTACATATTTGTTCATCAGGAAATATCTTTAATGGGCATATGGGTGCAGTCAATTGCTCTGTAACACTAAAAATTTAGCAACCCAAACAAATCATTTTCATATGTTGCAGGTGCTGTCTATTAGGAGGAAACATGTACTTTGATGTTCTTTTAATTAAAGTTTCAATTAAATTAGTTAGCATTCTGCAAAGATATAATTCAGTTTCCTCTGGTTATCAACCTGTCAATTTCAGAAAGTACCAGTAGCCAGGTTGTTCTGTGCTTCCAGTATTTTTACTTAGCCAAGCACAAAAGGAACTAAGGTGTGATGGTTTATCTTTTAATTCAAACTTGCCTGCAACACTAAATTACATTTTATATGGCAGAGTGTAGAGAACTTATAAACATTGTAGGTCTCACCATTGGTAGTTTCAGAATCCAGCTAAAGTAAGTTTCTATTCGGTATCCACTTACATTTTATAAGCAGTAAATAATCTCTTTATGTAAAAATCAAATATGGTTATTTTACTACATTATGATTTACCTGAATCTGTTAACTTAAAGTAGAAAATCATAATGAATTATAGTCCAAAATCCAGGAGCTGCTTCTGGCTTTTCTCTTCACTGGTTACAAGGTCTTGGGATAAGTAGCTTCTTTCTTTGGGTCTCAATCTCCTCATTCACAAATTCAATAAAACTGCAATTTTTAGAACATCTGAGAGCCAAGCACTTAGCAGGCATCGATCTTAATATAATGATGAATAAGATACAGCTTGTGTCCTGCAGTGGTTTAGATTGGTGAAATGGTGCCCATTGTCTCACTGAACTCTGAAATTTTGTGGGTTTATAGAAGCATTGTTCTTAATGAAAGCACACACACACACACACACACACACTCATGCAAGAAGCAGAAGAAAATCCTTGTTATCTTTACTTGAACAAAGTGAGAATTTCCCTTGGTAAAACGGAATTATGTCCATTGATATAAATTCAGTTGGATCTGTAATCAAAAGAGAATGAAGAAAAGTCTGAAATAAGTTAATCTTCTGTCTTTTTCCCTTAGGAGTATTGAAGTAATTTTGTATATATGAAGTATTTTTGAACATAAATTGTTACTTACATTTGGAGGAAATAATCATCTGAGGCACTGAATATGTTTTTGTCTCCCTCGTCTTGTTTCTAACATGGTACATTCTGGAATGCTGTCCATCTTTAAAATTGTCATTATTGTTTTTGATAAAATTACTCTGAAGTCTGATAACCAAAAGGCCTAACTGAAATGATTATTTTCCCATGAAGGAATTAAAAAAATTCTTTAAAAAAATGCATTCCCTGGCATAATTTTAAAAATACAGAAGAAATTCTAAGACATTTTGGGCTGCATCTGCCCATTATGCCAAACACTTTACAGAGAGTCTATTAGAATGATCATTTAACACCTGTATCACTGCCTCCTCATAGTGTAACCTGTAATCAAAGTGTGAAGCAATCACCATAGCAGTTATAATTTAGATTATAGCTTAATAGCACTGGTTGTGAAGGACTAGATTTGAGTATTTGGAATTTCCCTAACCATTGATTGCAATAAGTGGGCACGATTGAGCCAAAAGCTCTCCCTTCTCTTCTGAGACGGAAGTGATGACTGAACTTGACTGAGCTGGATCTTATGTGCGAGCTATTTTGCACGTGGGTGGTGTCTGTTGTAAAAAAAAATACCCCCACAGAGCTTTTGTTCTCAGGAAATTTTGACAAGCTTTCTTTTATTAGCTCTTTTTGTCAAAGGCCAGTTATACATTTTCAATCTCATTTACATTTTTTATAATAGTTTTAACATAATGACTAGTATTTTTCAGCCTCTACTAAGTAAATCCCAGATCAATTTAGTATAGCTATTACGATTACATTTAGTTAGGACAGTTACTGAGGATTTCAAATATATTACTCCTCTTTTTTTAAAAAAAATGTTTTTAATTGTATACAGTTGACACACAATGTTAATCAGTTCCAGGTGTGTATGACGTAGTGATTCAACTTCTCTATGTGTTATCTGTGCTCACCACAGGTGTAGCTCCCATCTGTCACCATACAGTGCTATTACAATGTCATTGACTATACACCCTATGCTGTACCTTCTGTTCTGTGACTTACTCATTCCAGAACTGGAAGTCTGTAGTTCCCACTCCCCTTCACCCATTTTGGCCATCTTCCTATACCACTCCCCTCTGGCAACCATCAGTTTGTTATCTGTATTCTGCTTTTTGTTTATTCCTTTGTTTTGTTTTTAAGATCCCACATCTGAGTGAAATCATATGGTACCTTTCTTTCTCCCCTTGACTTATTTCTCTTAGCATGATACCCTCTAGGTCCATCCATGTTGTAAATGGCATGATCTCATCCATTTTTATGGATGTGGATTTTATGAATGGATCAAGATATGATCCGTTCATACTTTGGCTATTGTAAATAAAGCTGCAATAAATACAGGAGTGCATATATATTTTCAAATTAGTGCTTTTTGGGGTTTTTTTTGGGGGGGGAGGATAAATACCCAGTAGTGAAATATTTGTTCATACGGTATTTCTATTTTTAATGCTTTGAGGAAACTCCATACTGTTTTTGACAGTGGTGGCACCAATTTACATTCCCACCAACAGTGCACAAGGGTACCTTTTCATCCATATCCTCGTTATGTCTTGTTATGTCTTGTTTTCTTGATTTTAGCCATTCTGACAGGTGTATGGTGATAGCTCTTTATGGTTTTGATTTGCATTTCCCTGATGATTAGTGATATTGAGCATCTTGTCAGGTGTCTGTTGGCAATCTGCATGTTTTATTTGGAAAAATGTCTATTCAGGTCCTATGCCCATTTTCTAATCAGATGGTTTTTTTAAAAAATTTTTTTGATGTTGGGCTGTGAAAGTTCTTTATATCTTTTGGATATTAACCCCTTATTGTATATATCATTTGCAAATATCTTCTCCCATTCGGTAGGTTGACTTTTTGTTTTGTTGACAGTCTCAATATAATACTCTTCTTGACTTCATAGAAGTTTTTTTTATAATTTGAAAAATGGAGATTACTAAAAAACTAAGACCCTAAAATTTATCACCCTTTTTACTAATCTTGAACTATGTGAGAGTCTAGGGAAAAGGAAATGAGGAATAAAAATTCATTAAGAAAATAAAATATATATGAACACTCATATATTAATTCTTAATGTTTTGGGATATGTAAAAGTATACTCAATAACATGTATTTGGGTAACTGAAGCAAGAAAACTATTCCATTAACTAATATTTTGGGGGGGGAAATGCATATTTTCTCTTTATCTGAAAAATTACCTTTCTGAATTTGTTTCATTTACAGATCACGCTTGTTGTACTCTACTGTGTGTCATTTCAAAATGAAGTTTGGTGGAGTAATCAAATGGTTATCACTACCAAATAGATACTGGAATCAGATAAACCTTAGTTAGAAAGCGTTCTTGTCAGAATTCTTACATTGTCACTTATATGGTCTACTTATAGGCTACTAGTCTTTCTGTTATACTCAAACTCTTGCTGCTGCTCTACTGAAATTTTACTTAGGAACAAGCATTCTGAACTGAAATACTACTGAGAAGACATCAGAATTCATGCCTTTTGGCTCATCTGTTGTAGAAAATGGAAACTACTAGAATGTGCTGATATATATGTGTATATATATATATCTGACATAACTGATATAAATAAATATATATATAATATATATGGCAATATTTTGTTTAATTGTATTTGATTCTCCTTTCTGTACTAAAGGTAGGAAGAGTTACTAAAAAAGTTCAGTGTTCTTACTTTGACTTCAAACACTTAGAGAAACAAGGCTCAGTGTCTTTTCATATTCACCATAAAATACCCACTTTAGTAAGTAAGCCTATAGAGCTTATTGAAAATATCTTAGGGAGACAGATCATTGCCCATAACAAAGAGAACTATTTAATTAATCCCCAATAGATCTTTCTACTCTGCCTAGAGTCTCTATTGCCACCATCTGTGGATCTTGCTCTAAGTCTGACCAGTCTTCTTTAGTATGCAAAATCACTTCCTATGAAATATAACAGAGGCCCAGCCTCAGGCCAACTTCTATCCCCAGAGGACTTTTCAAAGCTTTTTCGCAACAAAGTTGGTCTCCCATTTCAAGAAAATTCAAGTACGAACTGCTAAGAAGATAAACTTTTCTCCACATCTTAAACACTCCCTAAATTCTAGTAGTCGTAATCGGTGATCCACATACAAACAGGGGACAGGACCTATTTTTGAGGGTTTTTCAGTTTTGTAAGAATGATAGACTTGTGGAGAGAGAACTATAATGTAACTTAACTCTCTACAACATGAATGCAAAATTTACTGCACTACCACAGCATGAGAATGGACCACTTACGTTAAATGATGATGCAGAGAAATGCATTAGACTAGCTGCTTCATGGAGAATGAGTAGGATATATTTGAGTTAAACATGGGAATAGTCCAATCAGAATCAAATAAACATGGCTAGAATCTGGAATGCTATTGAGTACCATGGCATAAATTTAAATCAGGATAAGAGGTTTGTGAAACAAAGTGATGCCATGAAGCAAAGGGTCAAATTAGAGAGATATTAGAGGAGGGAGTGGTAGTTAAAAAGGTCCTAAAATCAATACAAATGATAATATAAGGAAATGAACACATAGTTATGTCTCAGGTCCCACAACATGGGATATTATGATATTTAACTCTCCTATAGTAAATTCCCATTTTTTCCCCTGAAATAGATTAATAGAAATACAAATTCCCCAAATTAATATAAGCAACTTTAAGCAAATAACAATTTTAACACCATTTCTGCTGCTCTCTAGTTATCCATCCTTTCAAAGTAAAAATACAATAAAATGACCTAGACCTAAAAAAAAAAAAAAGAAAAATCTCAAAATTGTCTGGGAAATACATTGTAGTTATCTTGCCTGAGAATTTGACAAAAGGCATTAAAAAAGAGAGAAATTTGATTGTAAATGTAAAATTGAAGGAATTTTTTGATAAGAAAGCAGCAGAAAAACGAGAACAACGAGAACAACAACAGTGTTGGGAAGGATTCCAGGAAAACAAAAATGCCGAGGAAAGGCAAATTTGCTCTTCTGATTGAGCTGAGACATCCATCTTCTACTTTTGGACATCGACACTCCTGGGTCTTGGGTCTTTGGACTCTGACTGGGGTTTACACCATCAGCTTTCCTGGTTCCCTAGTTTATAGAGAGCAAATTATAGGACATCTCAGTCTCCATTATCATGTAAGGTAATTTCAATAATAAATCCTTAATATGCATTTACACCTATATATGCATCCTATTAGTTCTGTTTCTCTGACAACCTTGAATAATACAAAAAGTAACTTGGGAGTGATCCTACTGACCAGGGGATACAGATGGACGCTATATGGAAATGCAGAGTTCAGTTTTGAGCATTTGGAGGTGAATGTGTCTATTCAAGTAGAATTGTCATGTAAACAGCCACATATGATGCTAGAGATATCGATTTATTTATAATATACAATGACAGTTGAAACTTGAAAAGTAAATTTATACAATTTGTAAGAATAAGATTTACTGAAGCAGTGATTATCAACTGAGAGCAGTGCTTCTCCAGGGTGGCATAGCTAAAATAACTAAAAGATTATTATTTTTTTTTAAAGATTTTTTTTTTTAAATTTATTTATAAGACAGAGATAGAGACAGCCAGCAGGAGAGGGAACACAAGCAGGGGGAGGGGGAGAGGAAGAAGCAGGCTCATAGCAGAGGAGCCTAATGTGGGGCTCAATCCCATAACGCCGGGATCACGCCCTGAGCCGAAGGCAGACGCTTAACCGCTCTGCCACCCAGGAGCCCCTAAAAAGATTATTTTTAATATACATTTCCAAGAGTTTGGATACTTCTCCATGTCTATCTCACAACCCATCTAAGAACCTTGATGTGTAACTCTGATGATTATACCTATTGGCCCCTTTAAGTACTAGGTCAGGAAAAGTTGGGAAAATTTTAGTGGGATTTAACAGAAATGGAATCCTGGGGCAAATTTAATTACAAATGGAGTGTGTAATGGACATTTCCTAATACTCAGCTTGCTTCATTTGTTACATTAGAATAAAATTATTACTCCTTCAAAGAGTTACCATATGGATGAAATAAGATAACTTGTGTAAAAAACTTGGAACAATGCCTGTAAGTATTTAAAAACATTAAATATTATTTTCATCACCTGGAGAAAGTTTCAAATACTGGTATAAACATGGGTCAAACAAATTTACACTGAAAGGGTAGGAAATTCTATGAATGTATAAAGAGAGAAGTTGCATGTAGGCAGCAGCGAGGAGGAATTTCTTAGTCTAAAAGAGAAGCCAAGAAGGGAAAATAGAGAGCAGGTTTATATAAAAGATAAGAACTGAAAATCCAGCATTGGATGGCCCAAACTAATTTCTTTGAATAACTTTTTTTGAACAAAGGGCAATTTTCATTACCTAACTCCTGGGGCTATTATTTACTTTTCCTTCAAGGATGTCCTAAAGGCAACAGAGGTGACTAATTAACCTGGAAGAATAAGTAATTGGTGGGTGAATCCTATTTGAATCCATAAACATAGTGGATCTTAAATATTTAACTTAAAACAAAGAACTCTATTGGAAACATCTTTCTAGAAATACTCCTTACCCAATGGGTTAACTATGCTCATAGAGGGTTTGTAGGTGACATAGAATTTCCATAGACGCTTCAGATTTCTTTTTGTCCAAGAGCACAAACAAGAATTATTTCATTTATTCAGAACATTTCAGTTCTGTTCTTCCTACTGTGATTACAATGAACCAGCACCATAGCTCAGCTGGGTGGGATATGTCTAAGCAAGGAAAATAGGACTTAGGCACAGATTTAAATCTACACCAGAGCTGCCACTAGGATTCAAAATAAGTATGGATGTCTAAATCTTGAAAGCTCAAAAAAATAAAAATTCTAGAATCAAAAAGGAATCTGAGAATTACTGTCAACTCCAACTAAAAGTGAAATTAAAATTGTCTGATGATTTCAGCTTTCAAATGCTGATGAGCAAATGTGATTTTCTCCTGGATAAATGTCATTTTTGCCCTTATAAAAGTTATATATCCCTGGCAGAAAAGTTTTATGAGTTTTCTCTTAGTCAAGGGAGAGTTTAAAGTGTTTTTTTTTTTCTGAATAGGAAAAATTATATAAATTCCTCTAACAGTATTGTATCATTTCTCTAGCCCTCCTGAAATAATTAGGCCCTAAATTACAGTTTTCCAAAGTTAAACACTTTATTTTATTGAGTATAAATAAAAACACATTTCACTAAGCTTACATTCCAAGGTCATTAAGTTAATAGTGATTTTTAAAATTCCTAGCTTTATAGAGTTGGGAAGATTGAGTAGGTCTGTGTTGTTCTGATGACCAGATCATCCTTCAAGGAAACCGTTAGCTGCAGCTCCACATTGAGAGCTCTGGACTGAGCTGGATTTGATTCCACGTCTCTGTCACTGGGATTTGATTCCACATCTCTGTCACTGGGATTTGATTCCATGTCTCTGTCACTGGGATTTGATTCCACGTCTCTGTCACTGGGATTTGATTCCACGTCTCTGTCACTGGGATTTGATTCCACATCTCTGTCACTGGGATTTGATTCCACGTCTCTGTCACTGGGATTTGATTCCATGTCTCTGTCACTGGGAGCACCACACTTGATAGTCTTGAGCACCATTTCCTTCACCTTTAAAAGAATTAATCTTGCTTTAAAACTTAAATGGTAATAATATTTTTTTTCTTCTTAGGCTGTTGTGAATTCTATAAGTCCATAGTCAATGTTTCCCTCTATCATCCTTTTCTCTTCTCATCCCTGTTACACACACACACACACACAGGCTCAATTGATCAGTTCTCATTGAGGGGGTTCCTACATTCAAAGTATCTAACTTCAGAGAAAGGAGCTTTCAATCAATCTATTTTATCTTACAGGTACCTTTATTAAGTATTGCAAGTATGCGGAAGTCTCTGGAAAAACTTTTGCTGTTTTGAAGAGAACTCAGAAAAACATACTCACTTCTTACACACAAAAGATGAGTGGTGTAAAAGACATAAAATTTAATGCATTTGAAAGATTCAATATTTTCTTTTCTATGTAAAAAATTTCGCACCTGTTTCTAAATACTGGACAATCTTCCAGATGTCCTTGGATTTCGGCAAACTGTCTACTGTGGGAACTGAATGTAAGACTTCTTCAAGCAGTTTGAACAACTGATAACGCCATTGAGGAACCGGGTCTTAATGGTTAATAAATTGCATTCTTCAATATACATTTCTCCTTCTTTTCCTCCTGGCTCTTTCCTAATAAGATACAAAGTGTGAGAGTATATGAAGTAGGAAAATAAATCGTGAAATATTCCTATAGATTACCTCTCAAAATGGTTTTTGGTATTGACAGACCCCAAACAAATCTTCAAGAGTTATAATTATTTAAGAATAAAGATCAGATTAGTCTTAAGGATAACATGAAAAATATTGATTTTGTATTGAATGAAAGAATTCTAGACTGAACATTAGAAATATTTGACCATTTATTAATAAGAGCAAGTAGTAAACTGTATTTTTAAGAGTACTGGGTTCAATGAATCAATAATATTGAGTGCTGATCCAGTAATTTGAATCTATATCTGAAAATAAAAGTGAAAAAAGACTAAATACATGAAATAATTGGGAAATTAAAATGCTCAAAATCTCATATGACAGACTTGCTTATCATTACAGAGTCTCATGTGATACCCCATGATTATTCAGAAAATAAAGCAACTGGAGTGGATTTGTTTCAAAGCTAATTTGTTATAGGTCTCTTCAGTTGTAATGGTAAGAGACATTAGAGTCTTACAGAATTAAAATAAAGCTGCCCTTTGTTAAACAGTGAAAAATCATTAAGTAGGGTTTAAGAGTGAAAGAAAGCTGGTGTACTGGTTTAGTTCTAAATATTGAGAAAACAAATGAAAGAGAGTTTATCTTAAATTTGAAACTATCAAATACACTACTTTGAATTGAAGTAATATAAATACAACCTTAAACACGTGGTCATAATGGATCACACTTGCGCTGGTTATTCCCAAGCTAGGACTTTAGTTACATTATTTGCATTTAGCCTTCTAACAACTCTGCTTATATTTTTTTCAGAGTTATTACACTGCAAAGAAAGGTGATATCTGTATTCCAAATCTTCTAGAACATAATAAAGAGGCAAACATTTCTGCACAAAGCTTCTTTGAGCTACTTAATTTACTTTTTGACAAAAGGAGAATGACACTGAGAACTCCACAAAGAACAAAAGCAATTTTTCATACCATGAAATGCAAATGATAATTTAATCATTACTAGAAATACCATTTCTATATATTCAGGAAAATCTTATCCTATCTTTTTCTTATAGACCTAGTGTAGCTTAACCACAGGATATCCTAAAAAGATAACTTTCCATTTCTTAAAAAAGCATTTTAAAGTTTTTATTTTAGGTAGAAATTGGTCAAAGAAAAAATCAATTAAAATTAAACCAGGAGTAAAGGTTAATCCTCTATTTCCCTGATGAATTTCTTCATCATTAGATATTACCATTCATTCACCTAATTTTAGAAGGACATGAACATCTTTATTAAAGGAGATTTTTTAATAATACTGCATATATATATATATACATATATAGGCAGTTCATAAAATCACTGGGTAGCTGGGTGGATGGGAATAATCACAGAAATAGTGCATGTACTTGTATTAATTGTTAAATTAATTGCTAAATGATCATTGTCACTGGTGACAATAATATAATATATTTGAAATAAATAGTAGTGGGTAGAAAACTTGTATATTAGAAAGACAAAATTAGGACATTATATTTATGGTTGGTATTGCACTTTCTCAGCACAATACTTCAACCAGAAACTCATAAAATACTATGTGCTGCCCTAGATCCCAGAAGAACCAGTATTCCCTATGTAAGAAAAGGCAACAGAGAAGAAGCCCTCCGACATTGACATCAGCTCCACATTTCAGGCCAGACTATCTTGTGCAACCCTAAAGTAAAGAGGCCATGGGCTGTCAGGTTGATTCATGGAACAATGCATCCTCTCTTCCTTCATAAACACTCACACTGGCACAGGCAATAGCCTTGACGTTTGCCACAATAAACACTTGGGATCGCCCATTCATACTGCCCTGTGTCTCTTTTAATTTACTTCTGTGACCAATGAAACAATCCGGTTCTCAACTTGCAACATATCAGTGATGGATAGTTCACCTAAAGCCATCTTCTCCCTTTAGTGTTAGCCATTCCACTCGCCTGTCATGCTTATTCCTCATATTTAAAACACAGCTATTGTCTTTCCCATTCAAGTTATTCCTTTTGACTTCTCTATTTCTATGAAAGGCATTCACCAGGGTTGAAAATCAGAAATTTGCTTTCCTAGGATCTCAGAATAAGAGTCACCAAGTCCTGCTTGTCCTTCCTGTACTGCATTTGAATTTTTATTATTTATTGGTCTCCATGGCAGCAATCATTTTCAAGACCTTATAACTTTAGTGTTATTTGTGCTATTTTCCTTTTTTCTTGATTCGATCTTCTAGAAAAATGTATATTTTACCAGTATTTTCAAAAATGTCTATTTTATTAACATTTTGCTAGCATTTTATAGTTTTACATATTTGAATTTCAGCAAGCTCTGTATTTTATGATACTTATCATTGTATTTTTCTCATGTTTATCAATACATACTTGTAAATATCATTTAATTTTTTAAAAATTTGAGTATAGTTGACCCACAATGTTACATTAGTTTCAGGTGTCTAACAGTGATGCAACAAGTTTATACATTATGCTAAGTTCACCACAAGTTCGATATGCACAGTTTATAAAATTTTCTTAAAATTTACTTTTAAAAGTGTTTAAAGTAATACAACCCTCAGAGATTCTCAAATGACTACTGAATAAAATCTAAACACCCTAGGCCACACTTAGGAATTTTCAGTCTCACCTTAACTATTTTCTATCTTTAGTACCGAAGGGATTTCTTTTAAAACTTGGCTCATTCTTCATTCCCTGATTTCTTCTCTGGTTGAAACCATCTTATTTGGGACTCCTGGGCTGCTCAGTCGGTTAAGCGTCTACTTTCAAGTCAGATCATAATCCCAGGGCTCGGATCAAGACCCACATTGGGCTTCTTGCTCAGCAGAGAGCCTGCTTCTCTCTCTGCTGCCGATCCCCCTGCTTGTGCCCTCCCCCCGACAAATAAATATATAAAATTTTTAAAAAATCTTATTTTTCTCCTATATTAGTGTACCAGCCTCCTAACTAGCTTTCCTGCTTAAACTCTTGTCTCTCCCTTTATTCCCAACACAGCCACATCGATCCTGCTAAAACAAATCAGATTATTTCATTCTTCTGTTCAAAACCCTCCCAAGGCTGTCATTGTCACTGAGAATAAAACCCAAGTCTTTGTAAGAGCCCACAAAGCTAGAGATCTGCCCCTGCCTGCCATCTCTTTGGCTTCTTCTTCTACTGGTCTCCTCAACTCGCTCAACATCTCCTTTCCCCTTTGTGCCCCCGTAGTACCCACCTTGCATTTCTCCGATGATTGTTCATCCTTTTATGTACCATATTGTACTTACCTGTGTCTCTCTTGCCTTTCTCCTGATAGTTTATAAGCTTTTAGAAGGTGGAGGCAACTCATTTTCCACCCTGTATCTGGAAAACTGTGCCACCAAGACCTAAAAGTTTAGACAAATATGTCTCCGATGTGGCAATAAAATGCATGTTGACTCATAATAAATGAAGTTTGGGTGTTTGGTTTACTGTGGGCACAACATGATGTTATATTAGAATTCAATTTAAATTGGCATTTTAAAAATTTAATTACACATAATTGTTTTTCTTGTTAAGATTTATATGAAATAAGTCATTTAAATATACACAGTCTACTACAAATGAAGGAGCGTAGACCCTAGACAAGCAAAATTCCACATATGTCTTCAGTCTTTAACAATTTCCTGAGTCTGTTGGTTTGAGGATGTATTTATACACTATATGCAGCAAGCCAGAAGCTACCAAGAATAACAGCCTTTTCTCAGATCATTCCGCTCAGATCTCAGAGTCTGGAAATGTAATGAGCAGATACTTAGATCAGTCCTGCTTACACATTGTATAAGCCTGACATTGATCAGAATGTCTAAAAAAATAAATTTGGGCTTCTTTTATTACTGAACAGCAAAGCTCAAGCCTGTGAGTCTCTGCAAGTCATTAGTTTCCTACAGAATGTACCAGGCGATTCCTGCAAAGGAATATGCTTCCAACTGAAAGGCGGATCCGGCTTTATCACGTTGGGTGAGAGCTCCACTACTTAACTCTGTGCTATTTTTATATCTGTAGAAAACGAAATAAATTTTTTTCCCTGAAGTGTGGGAACATTTGGGAAAATTGATACTTCTGAAAGAAACACACTGCAAAAACNGGATCCGGCTTTATCACGTTGGGTGAGAGCTCCACTACTTAACTCTGTGCTATTTTTATATCTGTAGAAAACGAAATAAATTTTTTTCCCTGAAGTGTGGGAACATTTGGGAAAATTGATACTTCTGAAAGAAACACACTGCAAAAATTTGTTTTGTGTAGTTTTCTTTGATTGGTCTTAACTATGTTATCATTTCCCTATTGGGCTCCAAAGGAATAGACAGGAAGAAACGAATTTCTAGCTTTTGTTTGAGTTTTCAGAGCTTTATCTTTTAATAATGATAAGCACTTTTGAAAAACTGAGAAGGCATTTTCTTTGACATGTTTCTTGAAAAAAAGATACAAACTTTTCTCTTAATGTGCTTCTCTCAAGGGAGAGAAAGTTTCCTCCCTTACATTGTGTGATTTTAGCTCTTCCGCAGATGTTAGTGATCAGGTGGGGACCAGATAGCCTTGGTGTCCCAATTCTGCAGCCAGCAGTCAGTGAACTCTGTTAAAAGAATTATCTGTCCTCATGCTTTTGTGCCAAGGTCCAAAATGTCAGTGTGGCAAGGTTGAGAAACTCCACCTTAATCTACATCCTTCTCCCATCTACCTACTTACCTCATTCTTATTCCTCTACTGACATGTTTTTTTCTTTTTATTCATTATTACACTTTTGTCTCTATTCCTTCACAGAAATATTTAAGTAAACATCCAAACTTGAATTTTATTTTGCTTTTACGTCTTTGGAATATTTCTATGAGAAAGGACCCACATTATTCTCATATTGGTTTTGAGAGAGGCAGTTGCTATGGGCCCTGAACATCAATGAATTTCCGAGGTGAGAGTTGGGGTATCAAGGTTTCTCCTCCCCAGACACTGAGAAGTTTAATCAAAATGACCAGAACCTGTTTACGACGCAATTGCTTGCTCCCTCAGGGAGGGGAATTGACTTGTTTGCTGCCTACGACAGAAAATGGTGGACCCTTGGCCTTGTGGAATTGGGTGCAAAGCCTCCACCTGAGCCCATTGTGTCACCCTGTGGACTTGAGGGCCCAAGGAGAACAGCATTATCATGGTAATACTCGTACTGTTGGCTTAACTGTGAGTAAACAGTTGTCCTGATGGACCATCTTTGTGTTTACTTTTGGCACTAGGGAGTAATGGCATGTTTACATCTCCTCGTTCTCTGTGAGGTTGAGATTTTCCTCTAACTGCACAACTGGAAAATCCTGGCCATTCTGAGTGCCCTGTAGCACTCAATTTGTAACATTCTTTTTTTTTTTTTCCTTAGTTTTTGTTTCTATTGCAAATCTACAGTAATTGATTTTAATAGGTTTATTTCATCATCATGTCAATCATTCATCATTATCACTGGAAGGGCCAAGATTTGAACACAGATCTGTGGCTGCAAAATTCTATGGGCTTTCCACCGCACTAGGTATGGTTACTTTGCTTTTATTCTAATCCTTTTTAACACCTCTACAGTAAACCTTTGCAAATTTTAGATTTGTTAATATCTCTGCCTTAACTTGCAATGTTTCTTTAAATATGTAGTTGTATTTTGACTCTGCTAGACTGTGAATTCCTTAAAATCTAAGTCTTACTAATCTTTGGATTGTGTACTATAAACTTAGAAAATACCACAAGCATAGTAGGCTCTCCATATTTAGTAAAACTGAGACAGCGTTATCTATTTTATTCTCAGACATGATTTTGTTAGTTCTAAATATAGTTTTGATATTGTGGGAGATTTCTGTAAAAATTATTGTATGAATGCTATTTTGAATATATCTCAGTATTATATGCTTCCATGAGGGCTCATCAGTATGCAGCCTAAAAATCCCAGGCTGAGCTCCTGTGTCAACAGGGCTATTAAAGAGTGTATCTGTTGACACATCATAGAAGAAGGGATATGGTCCTTCAAAGATTGGTCCTGACATCGAAATCATGGGAAGAAAGTCACACTCAAGTGTTTCAAACATTTTGGGGGGACTATTTCTCCAGCTTTACCAGGATTTCGTTTGTTGATTTCCTTTTTCTATTTTGCTATTCTTATATCTCCCTCACTTTGATTTTAGTATATAGTTAGGGAAAAGTTTTTGTCTATCTATCATCTNCTATTTCTCCAGCTTTACCAGGATTTCGTTTGTTGATTTCCTTTTTCTATTTTGCTATTCTTATATCTCCCTAACTTTGATTTTAGTATTTAGTTAGGGAAAAGTTTTTGTCTATCTATCATCTATCTATCTATCTATCTCTCTATCATCTATCATCTATCTACTGTCTATCTATCTACTTATCTATCAATCTATCTATCATCACCTATCTATCTAAAATTACAGCTCACTTGAACATTCAACTGCTTCATCAGGAACAGTGATGTTGTGCCTTAAGCTGAAAGAAAAAAAAGTTTCCACACAGAGTGATAACAGATTTATTAACTTCTTGCTTGATATTGAAATTCTTCATATTCTGATGCTCAATCTAACAAGGAAAAATGAAGCATGACTCTAGACCTCATTTTGGCATTGATGCCTTCCTCCCGGGTTGTTCATACATAAATTCTCTTCAAGAATATACGTTTTACATTGTCCGGAGAAGAACTTTTTTTCAAAGTCAGTGTGAGTTTTTCAGCTTCATAGGGAAGACTCTGGGCAGGTCCCACAAATGACACTCTTCCATCACAACTGTCCACTCAGCACAGCTTCTCTGGTGTAACAGGTTACACAGTTGAAATACATATAATTTTTTTAAGGCTTATAGCTGATTCTGAATCGGTGAGCATAAAATAAATGATTTTAATAATGTTCCTATTGAAAATCAATATTTTCCAGTTTTTATGAGCACTGCATGCAACATAATAAATGGAAAATAAGATTTGCCTTGTACATTCTTCAAGGACTCTTTAAGAAGCCACATGTAGGGGTGCCTGGGTAGCACAGCTGTTAAGCGTCTGCTTTCGGCTCAGGGCGTGATCCCAATTCTGGGATCGAGTCCCACATCAGGCTCCTCCGCTATGAGCCTGCTTCTTCCTCTCCCACTCCCCCTGCTTGTGTTCCCTCTCTCGCTGGCTGTCTCTATCTCTGTCAAATAAATAAATAAAATCTTNTTAAAAAAAAAAAAAAGAAGCCAAATGTAGCATAGAACTGGTTGTCTCATATCTTGCACCCTTATGACAGGTTAAAGAAAGAGAGTTTTCAAAACCGGCTGTACATATTCTACAAATAATGTGTTTTCCATTAATCATAAATACAAAGAATAGCATAATATTAAATTTAAGCAAGAAAACAAGCAAATAGAACAGGGAAGTAAATTTGTAAATGCTGTTTCTTAGTTTAATCTTCAACAGGATTATTTTTGAGTTGTGAAAGCTCTATTGAGCTCTTAGAATCACCAAGAGCAAGGAGGACTAACACTATAAAGCTGGTTCTTTTTTGTGTTTTGAGTTCTGGCCTTAGTTAAACTTCTAGTTAAACTTCTCAACCATTGGGTCATGTTAGCTATATAACCCCTTTAAAGGCAACCTAATACCTAACACACTGGACTTCTCACACACATTTTTAAACCATACTTTTCTTATTCTCACTGGTATCTGGGCTCCAAATTCTATGGTTTGTCTGACTTTGGTTTCCAGGTCATTCAGTTGTCTCTGCCATGTCTTGTACCTTATGGGATAAATGGGCTCTAATCAGCTTGAGTCTTCCAGTGTGCAAATGATTTTCTGGAAATACATTAGCACACAGGGAACTGCCCTCCCTTTTTCTGGTCACTAGAGTACCATTTAACAAATTGCCTTTGCAATGGGCTCAATGATACTCCAGTGCTCTGAATAAGTTAATTGCAGATTCTAAGGTACCTAACTTACCCCCTTCACTTAACTGAAAACAGGAATATGGGCAATTCAGTTTGCCTCTGAGCATTGACTCGATGATGTATTAAGTGCTCTGAACTTCTTAGAACTTCTATGTAAATGAGCAGGGATTCTCAGTTTCACTTGCCCTTTTATTCTTTGGAATATCCCTCCCCTCTGGGGACATAGAAGATAAAACTGTTCCTTTGCATGTTTCAACCTTTCGGGAATCTGCTGTTCAGCTGTTGGGAAAAAAAAAAAAAATTCCCTTATCTTACCTTCATGACAGAAGAAAGCTGTATCAGGTTTGGGAAAGCTGTCATCATGCATCTGAATTTTGAGGGTGAAATGTGAGTACTATGCAATGCTTTGGTTTTTCTAGGTTTTCTGAGACTGTATTAAATACTTCAGTAAATAAACTAGTGAAGCTTATATTTTATTTAGAGGTGGAGGAAATCAATACACTCTATACCTTTTCCTAACATATTTCAATTAATAGAACATGCAATTGAAGACACATGAGGTCTGGACTCTCCTTCAACTGTTATGAAAGATAAATTTTGGAAAAGGAGAAAGTCAACTTAGAAGGAAACAGCACAGGGGCCCCTGGGTGGCACAGTGGTTAAGCGTCTGCCTTCAGCTCAGGGCATGATCCTGGTGTTATGGGATCGAGCCCCACATCAGGTTCCTCTGCTGTGAGCCTGCTTCTTCCTCTCCCACTCCCCCTGCCTGTGTTCCCTCTCTCGCTGGCTTTCTCTATCTCTGTCGAATAAATAAAATCTTTAAAAAAAAAAAAAAAGAAGAAGAGAAGGGAACAGCCCAGGGCTAATACCTTTCTTTTCTGAAAGGCACACAATGCTAATTAATATTTTCTTTTTAACAAAAAAGTATTCAGCTCTTCATGAAACAACATTCTGACTGTGGAACCACGTTGAATGATATGACTTTGAGATGTTGGGGCCCATGGGGAAAAATGTGTAGACTTTTAGAGCAACTCAGGGAAAGGAGGTGCTCTTTGGAACCAGAGTGCTTGACTACATCCCTAAAATTGTAGAGGCTGGCAGGCATGGGGTGCTTCCCCAAACCCTTCATGGAAAGTATTGTCTACCATTCCATTTATGAGAAGACTGCTGCTTTATGAGAAGTCCTCAATAAAATAATTAAATATGAATTTATCTTTAAATTTTAAAGGAAAAATAATATGCATTATTTTTCAGGAATATTGGACTATTTGCATTAATATTTGCTATGCCACTAAAATATGATTACTAGAAATACAACTAAAAAAAGATGATCTATCAAAGCATATGGAATTCTTAAATTGCCTACACCAAAACAGCATAAAAAACTATCTATATTCCTCCACACCTACCTATATTCAGAAATTATATTCAATACATACATATATGTATATATATTCATATATATTCCTATGTGTGTCTATGTGTGAATGTATGTACGTACAATTATTGAAGCATGCAAATGGGGAAACAATTGCACCACACAACAATAATATATACTTCTCAAATTTTTTATTTCAGCTAAAGATGTTGGTAGGATCTTAGGATTTTTCAAAATTTATTCTTAGTTCTGCATTCCTTTAAAAACCAAGCTCTTTATATCCTGTTTAAAAAATATATATTTTAAATCCTGTTTTAAATATATATGTATATATGTACACACACACACACACACACATACATACATTTGGGAAAAAGTAAGATCTGTTGCTGTGTTTTCCTGGGACTCTCAAGCTCCTACATTTTCTTCGTAAGATCGGTGTTTATAAATCACTTGCTTTCTAAGCAAGCACTTAACAGACATCATATCTTGAAACATCACAATATTCTGGTAAGGGTAAAAAGGAGCAAATAGCATTCTTCTCACTGATCAGAATCTGAGGCTTTTGGTTGAGCTACTGAGACATGGTGATGGCTGTCTGAAAGCACACAGTGACCTTAGAACAATAATATAACCCAGGGACAGTATCCTCACCGCTGTGATTGGCAACTGGTTTCTCAGTGCAGTTGAATGTCCTTTACCTTTTTCTGAGGGGGTATGAGAGATGGAACATTTATGATAAAAATAGGTACATATTTCTTCCAGCAATACCCTTACAGGTTAATGTGAATTTTATTTGCACGCTCGAGTTCCTCAGTTAGATTTAAGTGGCCCACAGCCTAAACAAAAAAATAACATTCATCATATTTCTGCTTGAATTTTATTTTTCCAAAGCTCTTCTCTTTCTACCTGAGTCAAACTGTGTCAACCAAGATGACAAATTATTTTTCTTTTGTTTGGCCACCCTCAATATGTATCTGTAATCATGTACAGTTTTTTTCTGGGAACGTTATGACATTTCCATGTGATTTGTTTTCTGGGTAAAAGGACTCTTTTATTATGAAAAGGGTTACTACCAGGGTTAGCAATATTAATGCATAATGTCATACGTGGTTGTTCGGACATTATAGTGGAGGCTGCTTACAGCTGCCCTGAGTGTTTATTGTTGCTGTGAATTAATCTGCTGTTCTAATATGACATATCCAGTAAAATGACACGGATCACTGGCTGGTTCAAGGTCTCTGCTATAACAATATGAGGTAAATAAAAAATAATTCTTGCCAGTCTAAAATGTTCCCAAACCTCATCCATATTAAAAATACATGGAGCGTTGAGTGAAAGTCCTCTTACCAACACACTATAATGATATTTAATACTTGTTATAACCAATTGCTAATAACCCCTCCCACATTGGGAAGAACTCCACCTTGCTGAATTTCATAAAAATCTAGTTTCCTGAGGAACATTCATCTGGCACTTTCTATTGAGGCTAATTTAAAGTTTTATACGTTTTCTAAAATTCCAACAATTTGATGAGAATGCATTTGGTCGTTCAAACTTGTTTCTATTTATTACTTTCACAAATTCAGTATATATGTGGAATTCAACTTATATCTTAAACAAAGACATGGATGGTTAAATGTCAAAATTATTTAAAGCATTGCTTTCATAATTTGAGGTGTTCTCTTAAAAACAGACATAAGGATTGAATGGGTGGCAAACAGAGTGAGCTTCACTGTAGGAAAGCAGCTCACCTCTTCCTTTTTATATTGAACTTTTGCTTAGGATTTCATTAGAAGAACAGGCTTATGAATATGGGGAATGAAACAGGTAAGTCCTGTTCCACTGGTCCGTGATTTGCTTTACCTTCTTAGAGGCACACTGAATAAGCTGGATATGCGTCAGAGATTTCTGTTTTCATCTCCGTATTTATAGTATGAGACTCATCATACCTTTCTCTAATGTTGCTAGGAGAACTGGATGAAAAAATTTTGAAAGGCTTCTGGAAAAGGTTGTGATTATTTACGGTTTTATTAAATGTACACAATTGCTTACTAATAAACTCAGATTGTATGGCGGCCAGTCATGGAATTCTGAAATGCAGAAATTTGAATTTATGTAATTGACAGAGTAAGATTAGTCCAGTTGTTAAACTCATTTTCTTAAAGCATTTGACCATGTAGGTCCTTGAGCAAATTGCTTACCTTTTCTAAGGCCCTGTTTTCCCACCTGTCATGAAGGAAAAATCATAGTATTAATCTCAGGGGTGGTTTTGGTATGAAATGAGCTGATAGCTGTGAGTAAGCACAGTGCCTGGCATAGCAAGTAAGTACAGCAATCAATATATGTTTATTGGTGTCATTACTATTATTATTTACATTCCTTTTGTAAACCTGTCAGTAAATTCACTTCTGATTATTTATTGTTTGTATAAAATAAGGAAGTGCTTTAAACAGAGGAGGAATAAAAATATGACTTTGAAAGAACACCATCTTACTGGCTGTGTCACTCTTTTTAAAATTTTTTTTTCACTTTTACTGAGATCATAACAAACTCATCTGAGTCATTATGATCTCACGAGAAGTATATGAGATGCTTCCATTGAAATTTCCCTGAAATCTTAATGCAACCATTATGGTTCTTCCATTGAAATCATAATCATATGTTCTGAAGCCATCATGGTGTATCGTGTCAATGCATACTAAGGGAGTCCTCGTGCACAGACCATTGACATGATAGACTATAACGGATCTTTCAGAGCTGCTATGGTCCACTGTGTCAATGCATACTGAGGGAGCCTTTAACGCACTGATCCGAGCCTGCGAGTACTTCTCCACTATGGGGAGGGGGATAGTCTTATGAATATGTTAATGAAAAGCAGGTCTCTGTATTTTCATTCATTTTTAATAAGCTTCACAGTGATACAGTGATTAGTGTGGATCATGCTAGGGTAAGGTTCAGGCTTTACTTAAGAATATGTAATGGTTATTATCTTCCCAAGATGAAGGTCAGAAAGCAGTTGCCTGTATCAAGGACGAGAGCACCTTGTGGGGTTCATTGGTAACATGCTTCAGTGCAGTCTCCCAGCCTAATCACCCCAGAATCACTGCCAACCGCTAATGAAAGCTGCAAAAAGTACTTCCTCATTATTTCTGAACAATATATTTCTGCTTGTGATTTATTTCTGAGAATTTTGGATCACAAAAATGAAGTGTTTTCTAAATGCATTTCTAAATGGAGAAGGGAAATTCAAATACATTCTCAGGAAACATTAAAAGTGTTAATTTAAGGAACAAAATGTAGTCATTTTGCAAAGTCTTAATTATCCATCCATGACCATATGAATCTTTTTTCTTCACTGTGGAGGAAACTTAAGTGTTGGGTTGTACAGATGGACACTCATATGGTCCTAATCTTTTAATTTTCTTGGTTATATAAAAGCTATAGCCACCTTAAGTATTTTGTGATTAACTAAAATTATTAAGCAATTAAGGAATCCAATTTATAAGACAACTCCAAGACTGGAGGGCGAATAAAATTAGAAAACACTTTGCAGGGTTTTAGCCCTTGTTTCTTCTCAAGGCTGGACCTTGTCCAAGTTTGACGTTGCCCTTTTCCACTAATACATATTTCTTCTGCTTCTTTCTCTTTATATTACTTTTCCAAAAATGTAGACTATTTGCTTCACCTATTTTTGCCCCCAGCTGATGTCAGATCACTCTTTTTAAAGTGTTTACTTACTACTGCAGTTACCTATCTATGATTTACTCTGTTATTAGCCCTTCAAAGAATACAGTACTATCATATGGAAATAAAGCCTCATAATCTAATTCCTTAAGCACCCCCCAAAAATGAAAATTATCAAATGATAATTTTTTTGTCAAGAAAGCTCTTTGTTGTCACCCATGCCACAGAGTCAGCTTTGGTTTTGTTTGGAAAGCTGTCTATGACTAGATTCACCAGTGGCCCAGAAGCAGTAGAAATAAAGCTGAAGATAGACTAATAATAAAATAACAATTATTAAAAAAATAAAAATAGAATAAAATAAAGTAACAAGTATAGCTAAAACATATATGCCATGTGCTCTCTATCCATCCAGCCAGCTCCGTTCTCTCCTTTCTGTCCACTTCTCTGGATCATAGTGAATTGAGCCTTCAGGGTTTCATTGGTATGGCTTCCTTGGTGGTTGGTATCCAGTTGGTTGCAGTCGATGGGGGGTGGAAGCAAGACCGTAAGAGGGAATAGAAGGTAGTGTGCTGTTTCTTCCTCTCCTCTCTATGGCTTCAACTCAGCAGTCTGGTAGTGGCTGAGAGTCACCTCTCAGGCTCTGAGAACAGTATCACATGTATAAGTGGGAATTACTTTCTCCAATTGCTAGTCACCGGCTATCTTAACATGTATCGTTCGTTCCTTTCCCCTGAAACACTCACATATAAAGTTGTGTATTATAGATGTATGTCTAGTAGTTGGCAGATCTCAGTGGTCTGCCACATGTGTAAACGGTCCCATCATTAAAGTTTCTCAATTAAATCCTTTGAGCAGATATACAAGGAGACTCACTGAAGCCCATCTTAATAATCTACAGCCAATAGTAATGATCAAAAGTAAACTGCAGCAATACAGTGAGGACTGGATCATTAAGGTCTTGGACCTTGCAGAAATGATAACCTGGGTCACTCCTCTGGGTAAAGAACCCACACCAGTTGAAGTGCTGACAAAGGTTAAGGGAAACATAGAAGAGATGATGTAAGAAGGAATCAGTGGTTATCAATTTAGGCTTTATAACCCGCTAGTGTAGCTGTTGTCACAGCAGTATTTTATGTTAGGTGTTTATTGTTTTTTGTCCTTTTCTCTGTCTTCATATATGAAAAGTCTTGGCTGTGGCTCATGTTCTAATTTATGTTCTAGATAGCAATATGACTAACCTGACATCATCCCATGATGATATGATAACTGATAGGAAATCTTTGTGGATGAAAAAATTCATCTAAGTAAAAAACAAAAATGAATGCTGAATGTTAAAAGGAGTGGAAGAATATTCTGTTATAAAATTTTGTTCCCTCCTTTCTCTCTTCATTCGATATCTGCTCCTCTGAGCTCTAGGCAGCAGCCTGATAAGGGCTGCACACTTGTGCTCCTTGGTCCTCCTTGGGCTCAATGAATCCAAAGCCTAGGCATGTGATGGTAGAAAGAAGTAGGGAGTGCTCTCCTTGTCCACACCACAGCTCCAGCTCTCATCAGGCACTCCTGTTATTGGTTCCTCTCTTTTCCTTTGGGCTGAGATGTAGTAATGACTCCCTACTGTTGCAGTCCATGAATGTCTGAGATTCTTCATTTGCTCCCTAAACTTTCCACATATCTCTTTAAATAGAGTCTCCATTAACTTCTCTTCAGTTAAACACATCTGAGTGGGTTTGTTGTTGTTATTTATTGTTTTCTTTTGTTTTGTTTTTTGCTTACTGGGCCCATAATTAATACAATGTATTGGTCGTTGATGAGTCAGGCCAACAACTTTTCCAAATCTGTTACATGCGTTATCTTACTTATTCTTCACAACTTGATAAGTTAAGAACTGCTCCTCTCCCATTTTACTTATGATGAAAATGAGCAACAGATGGCAAGTATCTTGCCCAATATTGCACAGGAAGTAAGTGGTTACAGCCAAGACCGAATCAGGATAATCGATTTAAGACCATATTTTGGGTGCTTATAAAAATATTTTAGAGACATATAGCTTTTATGTAGATTGAGTGCCCATTAGCTATGGGAAAATCTACTTATAGAACAAATAAAAATAGGCAAAAACACAAAGCATTTGGATTGAAATTTTTTCTACCAACAAGTATGGGCACTGAAAAACCTGCATTGTATGTAAAACATAAGTACTTTCGCACATCAATTTTGTATCCTATAATATAATCCAAGCTCCCTGATTGAATAAATTATACTCAAAATTTTGAGTATTCAACATTACAGTCAGAGCTCCCCTTCTGAAAACTCATTTTTATTCTGAATTTGGTGACACTTTTCTTTACTCTTTTCTCCAGTGTCTCTGGTTGTTCCTTATGTTCTGTCTCTGAATTCCATATAGTAATTCAAATTGCTGGAGTTCCTGACTTTATCTTGGAGTCTCTCCTGTTCTTTCTTCTGTTTTTCTCTCTTGTCCTCTCTTTCTTCCTCTGTCATTTTAATTTTGTATTTTGCATTAGTTTTTCTTGCAAGATATGTTTGCTTACCTGTTTATCCATCAAAGTAAATAGCTGGCATGGGTTTACCTGCCAGATTTGGCCTGAATGGGGTCTGCTTGGTTGATTTTCTATATTCATAATATGGAATTCTACAAATAAAACTTAGTAAAAATGTCATCAATCACTAGAAAGAGTGATGATTTAAAAACAAAAATAGGTGGCGCCTGGGTGGCACAACGGTTAAGCGTCTGCCTTCGGCTCAGGGCATGATCCCGGCATTATGGATCGAGCCCCACATCAGGCTCCTCTGCTATGAGCCTGCTTCTTCCTCTC